>NC_084991.1:7397673-7567673 GCF_963691925.1 Scomber scombrus
TGGTTTGTTTAGGTTGAGTAGCTTGAACCGTAACACTAGTAATTACTTTGTATAACTTCAGCACATACTTGCACTCTTCTTCAAGGGTGTTACCATTTAAGGAGAGATTCAGAAATAGCTGAATATTGAGCATAATTGTGTTCTGTTTGGCCTCTTGCCTCACTCTGTTTGAGCTGGATCTTTTGGCCAACATATCTTGTGCTTTGGGGTAGTTCCCAGGCTCACAATTTCAGGCGTCTCCGTTCCATTATTTGGTGAATTGATATCACTTCACAATGTGACTAGCCAGCAATTATTCCTGCTCTTGCCAAACATGCCAAAGCTGCTAATTTTGTACTTTGCAGCTGCAATTTATCTGTAATGAATCAACTGATAAAATGAAAAACGCTGATAACAGGCTCTCACTACATTGTAACATTATCTAGAGTATATGTAGAGTATGTGTTTAACTCTGACTCCAAACAGGCTTGAAAACGTGTAGTGATATTTAACTGTCTCTATTTGCTGAATTGGTCAGTGTTGTTTTAGCAAAGTGTTCTCTATTTAAGTGCTATAAACTGTTGCTGCTGGTGGTGCATCACTCTGCTCTATAAGATCTCTTAAACACTGTAATTGTTTTGTTAGGCTGGTTTCAGTGGAGACTTTGAGTGTCCAATGCTAATGTAGATGTAATTTTAGAGGCTTTTCCATGCTGAGGAGGATTAAATATGTATAAGAAACAAATTTCTATCTGACATGAACAATTTAAGCAGTTCCTTGGATCAATGTACTTGCAGTTTGGCCACTGATTTGGATTCTTTAGTTTAGAGCTTTGAAATCTCATAGGATGATAATTGTGATTCAACCCGACAAGCCACAGGATTGTAGCAGCATTTGAATCTGTGAATAAATTATCTCAAAATAAACTATTTTTAAAATGTTCCACTCCCTTCACATGACTGTAAATGTCGTACTTGCTGACTGTTGGAGTACAACAGTCACCTCGGTATGTCCAGACTGGAGTATTGTTAATGTTAATGAAAATATGCAGTTTACACATGTTTCCTAGTTACAGTAAATTGCCACTCTAAATAGGTAATCATGTTTTCACCTACACTCAGGGAATGTCACATCATAGCATATTTTCATTCGAATGTTTAATCTTTGTTTTCTCTGTCAATCCCTTCAGGTTATGGAGGCCCAAAACTGACTAAATGTATTTACGTTAATGCAGTTCATTTTTTGTTTAGTTTTGTTTAATAGATATTAAAATTAAGGAGAGATTACATCCCTCAAGTCTCCAATTATGTCAAAGACTTATTTCCATTGTGGTTCTTGATGAAGACAACAGATGTGCACTTGATGTAATGAAGCATAGTGCCTGAGAAATGTTAGGTAGCATTAGCAACTCCAACTTTAATAGCATTATTTTGGTTGCTAAAATGGTTTAGCTATTGTTACAAGAGTTAATGTAATGACGCTCCATCAGTGTGCAGTACAGTAGATGATACATAGCAATGCATTCCATTTAACTCTTTCATCTCAACAAGACCATGTCCTGTAAACTGTGAGAATTCACATGATATGCACTGTTTGAATCGGTAAACAATAAGATTTCAGGTTGTAGATAAAAAACACAAACAGTCAGCTCAGATTATAGAAGCATGGCGCTCCCAAAATCCAAACAGTAACTTCAGACAAGCTTGCACTGTTGAGGTATAGGTGCGGCTCGCAGGGGAAGCCAAGAGAAATATGCTTTTTGTCTCAAAGGAGGATAGTTGAGACTACAGGGATCATAGGGTGAACATGATCCATGAGAAGAAGCTAAAAACATTGTAATGTAAACATTGTTATTTTTCTGGTTGGAGAAAATCCTCCACTTCGGTAGAAACCACCAGAAAACTCCAGGAACCAGAAACTTTGAAACTTCCAAATAAAGATAAGTAGCATATTTTATCACTGAGAGAACTGACTGAGTGAGTTTTGTGTCTAATTAAAGCTCAGTATTTCTGTCGTTTTTAATATACAAACAGCACATTTTCCACAGCTGCAAAATCCAAATTACAACCCAGGAAGGAAAGTAATCAGAAGTAACTCATTACATATTCCAGTGGCATCTCAGATAATTGATTGCAGTAAACAACGATGTACTAAATTTGATGTTTTGTCAAAATCAGAATGTAAACTACACAGTTTTTTTGTGGCACAGTGAAGGGGGCAAAAACAAAATTCAATTTCAGTTCAATTACAGTAATGTGTATTAATATGATTAATAAGTCATGAAATTGTGAGTTAACTTTAGTCTGTATTAAACACGTTAAAGCACAAGAGACAATTATTTGTTTTTTCAAATAGATTTTTACATGAATAAATGAATATTTTAACTTTTAACAGTTATACAAATTAAACTTTTAAATTTTAAGCATAAGCACACTTCATACATACAAAATAGTTTGTTTGGGATGTGAGTAAGGTAGAACAGGTCAAATAAGTTTATCTTATTGCAAGTCTGAAGGATTGTCAATAAGTATACAAATAATTATAATGCTTGTTCTAATCTAAAGTGCGTGGAAAAGGAATATTGTCATGTTTAAATAGGAGCCACACAGAGTGAATCTTGAGGATGTACTGTATATTGAATGGATTCATTCTTTTCACAAGTTTACAATGAGTAAAAAAAAGATGCAAAGTTATTACAGCTCATAACTGCAGATGCAAGACATTTATCATCATTAAAGAGTAGAGTTAGAAAAACCAAAGCTATTATAAAATCAGTGATCTGTTCACAAAATGATGTCAATTTGGTTAGATCTTGGTTAGAAATGCAACACTTATATTGATTTTGATGACTTACAAGTTTTTAATAATATCCATAGCTTTTTTCACAAAGTTCTTCTTGAGATTAAAGGGGGACGTGCCCATTTAGTAGCTGCTAGAATATCTCAAGGGATGTTAAACTAATGAGACACTGCCTACTTAAATGAACAGACAGTTGTCACACAGGTGTTCACTTACAGTAATGATCTTGTGTGATTGTTAAAGGAGAACAGCTCTTTTAGCACATCCACATGTATGTTGCTGAAATTGCAGTCTATTCAATAGTTTATAAAAGATTCTGTCAATTATAAAATCCTATAAAATTATTAATAACCCTACAGTTCAAAGTAGTCAAGCTATCTCAAATTTCTGCTTTTTGAAGCCATCAAACGGCTCCACTACACCTCAAAGGCCACCGCTGAATATCAAGTGTGAGTGTCTTTGGATTTGAAGTTTGACCTTTAAGATGGCCCTCTCAATTTGACATTTTCTTAATGTTTTTGCACTGCAAAAAGGTGCTGAAATAAATTAGGTACGGACAGCACATGGCTGAGCAATCACTGGATTTTAAGACATATCTGGCCAGCAGGGGGCATTAAGGTACATGAATCCAAAAGGTCACAAATGAGCTCAGGTTGTCCTTGATGCCAACCATAGTGGGGGATTTGTTCAGGTCCATTTCTTTATGAGGGCAGAAAAGTTTTTCACTCAGCCTCATTAAATTTCATGTTCCCCATCCACTTCTGAACAGATATATCATTTAAGTCAAATTTTTAAATAATTATTAATCAGTGGGAAAATCTGAAGTCAAACTTCTGTAGAAGCCAGTAGAGGATTTTCCAATGCTGCTGCAGTTTCAATGCTGCAATGGAAGGATAAACACCATTCATCTCTTATTTATAGTTATTCCCTCATTTGGTATTTTGATGATTGTGGTGAAGACTGCTGTCTAACACATCCAAAATCTCCCATAGGTGTTCAGTTTGGCTGAGATCTGGTGACTGTGAAGGTCATAGCATATGATTCATATCATTTTCATACTCATAAAACCATTCAGTGACCCCTCGTACCCTATGTGTGGGGGCATTGTCATCCTGGAAGAGACCAGTCCCATCATGACAGAAATGTTTCAACATAAAATAAAGGTGATCACTCAGAACAACTTTGTATTGATTTGAAGTGACACTTCCCTCTGAGGGGACAAGTGGACCCACAGCATGCCAACAAAAGGCCCCCCACAGCATAACAGAGACACCGAACCCTCTCATTGTAGGGGTCAAACATTCAATCTTGTACCGTTTTTTCCTTTAATTTGTCACCAATCTTTATATACCCTTTGAGCTCTGGGTGAAGTGAGATGTGGATTGTGCAAAAATGGCTCCAGCTCAAAATCAATAAAAAGTTTCAAATTTGTTGACAGTGCAAGACCTACAATGCATCATTTTAAACATTCAGCAGGCAGTATGGCATTATTTCAATCCAACGACAAACTATAGCAGCCATTGATTTTCCCACAGGACATTTTCAGTGCATCGTTCACAGACCTTGAGGCAATTTCTGTCTTTACATACTCATTTTGAGTGGACGAGCTTATTCACACACACATCCCATAGTGGAGATCCCAAATATTTGATAAAAACCAGATATGCGACCCTGATTACACAGTATTACACAGTAAATTACACAGTATAACATTTCTTGATTTTTCTATTTGATTGACTGTGAACCATAAAACTTCCCTTGGATTGGTGTAGGGAAAATAGCATAAAAAACACTGTAAAAGAAGAAGAAAAATTAAACTTTAGAACATGCAAGTTCAGAAAAAAGAACAAGAAAAAGGGAAAATGGAAAAAATATGAAGTTTTTTTTGGTGGATTTTATTTTAACCATTAGACTGACAAACCTACTGAAGCATTTTGTTGTGAGCCTGCAGTAAGAATAAATAACTACACCTGTGTACCTGATGAAAAAGACAGGGAAAAAGTGAAGGATTAGATAAAATAATAAAAATGAAGGTCAGAAAGGAAGAAAAATGGGTATGAATAAGGAATATATGTTTTTTTTAAATCCGTTTGTCAATACATTTCGAGAATAACAATCTAGAAACTAGTGTAAACCACTGTTTAGAAAGATGTTCAGGTTCTCCTCTATGTTGATGGACTGGTTTATATTAAATTAACACAAAGACCTGCAGTGAATGTAGAACATCTGAGGGGCACTCCTTCTTTTACAGTTGACATAAATCCAGGTAAAACAACGAGGAGATTTAGATAAAGAAAGTGAGGATTTTTAAGCTTTGAGTCAACAAAGGCTTGGACTGACATGTACAAATGAAGTTCAAGAAGATTTCAGGGTGAAACCAAATCCCTTCCACCATCTCTACCCCTAGAGGTCACTGTGCACCAGACGTCTTACTGCACACAATAAGAGAGCGGCACCACACTCACATGATCTCTCACATCATCATTTCTGGTCTCCGCTGGCTGATGTTTAAGTTTACAGGCCGGGTTCCTGATTTAAAGCTGTACTTAAACCACGCAGTGCTGTGTGAATGATGAGACCACCGAAGGAAGAGGCTCTTTCCACACCTTGATGTTTACCTTTCCTGTCAGCTTGTTTCCACAAAGGCAGCGAAGACCCCGACTGTTTGGGTCAGAGGGACTGCAGCTGGGGGATGTTCTGCATTCTCACCTCAACACCTCCCTATGTGGTGGGGGTGAACGGGGTGAGGAGACATCTAACAGCTGTAGACACGCTCCACCTGCCTCATCCTGCCTTACACATCGATAAAGTCCAAGGAATCTTTATTTTAGCAAGTCATTCCGTCTGTAACATGACTCATAACTCAACAATAGCCCCAAAAAAAAGACAGAATAATTGAATTGAAAGTTCTTTCTTGACCCTGCAAACAGTTGAGAAATCAATCTCACCACAAACTTAATTTAATAGCTGTGCTGGAGCTTTCTTTTGTATTATATTGTCAAGACAGAATGTGGGCACTACTTTGAAGAGAATGACAGTCTGTCAGTTAGTTCCAAAAAGTTACAAAAAAGAACCAAAGAAGTACCAAAATACATAATATAAAATAACAGTAGCATTGTAAGAGTACTAAATGTACAATATGAAATAATAGTACAACAAATACAGATTATGAACATTTTAGGATATACCCTTATGTATAAATACCAAGATAGATAAGTGAAAATGTCTATAGAAGTCTATAGAAACATGAATCACTCATTCATTGCACTCCAAAGCCAATTCAGTATGAAAACAGCATTTAATTGTACACAGAATCTGTAGTAAGCATGTTTGCCAAAAGCTTTCTGAATGTTTCAGCAGTACAACAGTTAGCTGAATCCAGTAAAAGTATCAACAATGCCTGATCCTCTTCGTCTGCTGGTCAACAGTGTAACTGGAGCAGAAGTGTGCTTTGCCATGGCTGCGCTGATAGGACTGTGATAGGTTGTAAATGTGTGTGGGTCGTTACATTTGCATTTCAAAGAACCCTTGTTAGATTAAGCCACATAGCTGTCTATAGTCAGTGATGGGTTAAAAGGCTCATTGCTGAAAACAATGTACTGTTAATGGGTGACTAATTTTGAATGGACAATAGGAAGTGAACACATCTGATGGGAGATAACTGGGAGTGAAGCTGCAGGGGGAAATGGGTATTTTAGATAGAATGATACAGTTTGGATTGAAAATTGTCTGAGCTTCTCTGCTTATTGTCATGATCATTTCTCTCACGTTTTAGTATTTGTAAATGGTTATATTAAAACCTACAGTACCAGTCAAAAGGTCAGACGCACTCTCCCATTCCCTTGAATAAGAAAGTCCGTCCAAACGTTTGACTGGTACTGGTATTATTTTTTTTTTAAATGTCATTAACACTCTGAGTGACCCTGCATGCATCTATAACTGTAAAAAAAAACACTATATAAACATTTGGGGGAGATTAATGGAGGAGATTATCAGTTATGATTGGGTAACATCCCAACAATTGTCAGGGTTAGCCAAATCAGCCTGATTATCAGTGTGTGCTCAGTAGCACCCAGCCCCCCACCCCCCACCCCCCCAAGCCAACTTTTATCCTCCACAAACCTCCCGCTGCTTGTCTCCTGAATGCGTGCCCTCCTCCTCTCACCTCCTCTGTTTGTCCATTCTGACCTATTGTTTGGTGACCAACGATGCACGGCATTCATGCTTGGCTTGAGCTTTTTGTTCCGGAGTGGCGAGAGATACCTGGCCGACCACCCGAAAAAAACTTTTATGCATGGGAGAGTAAAGTAAATAAGTGATGCTTTTCTTTAATATTCATTATTCAGTATTTTGGCTAGACTCAAACACCAAAAATCAGGATGTTTAAACTCCTTTGAGTGTTTAAAACTATGGAAGCAAAAGCAGTGAACATGATGGAAAGAAGGAGAGACTGATCTCTGACCTTCATACAGTCTTTGTATATTATTACATGAAACCTTCACAGCATTTCAAAATGTCCACATTTTTTTGGCACTTCTGCTTCTGCAGCAATTACCGTATATATGAACACTTTAAACATGGCTTTATATAACAAACAAAATTCCATTTTACATTTTACTTCATTAAAATGTAGGGGCTCCAAAGTGTACACAATCTGACTCACCAAAGATATCGAAAATACTCACACAGCTTCTATTACTGCCTCTTAATTCAGCAATGTATTTTAAAGCTACTTCATATTTCAGGCAGTGCTTATCCATCAACCAGTTGTTTGTCTGTGGAAATAGCTTTATTGACTTTCTTGCCTAGACTTAAATGAGAAGATTGATATCACTCTGAGACAGTATATATGAAGCTACCACCAGCAGACAGTCAGCTTAGCTCCAGGAACTGACTACACCTGTCCATGAAATAATCCAGAACCCCTTATAAAACTACAACATGTCAGTTTTACACATTGGTTTGTATACATATGTTATAAATGACCTCTTTATCAGCACTAGAAGCTTCCAGACACTTTTATGATCCATTTAGCATTAAGGTGCTTTTCAATATGAAACCTGTCTGGCCTTCATATGTCAAATTGCAAATGGAAAGATTTTACGAATAAAACTCAGCCTATTTGTAAAGTGGTTTTGTGACTAAAGGATCTGAATTCTGGTTTAATATCTGCACAGAATTATCATTTTGAACAGTCATGTCTGAAATGTGTTTTACGCTTTGGTCACCTGGTGGTCTGTTGATGTGTGAGTTGATGTGTTGAGTTAGATTTCTATAACCTAAATATACTGATGTACCCCCCCCCCCCCCCCTCCTTCCCCCAACCTCCCCCGCTGTGTTCCTTCCAACTGTTTGAACAGCTGGGCTTTCTTTATCACTGCTGGGACCCACCGCTGATTCTTCCTGGAGGGAGGGGTAAGTGAGGTGAGTATGTGAAGGTGGGGGGTCCTGAGGGTTGGAGGCTCTCAGCAGGAAGGAGGCCTGGTGTGTGACTACCGCCTTGTTTAACAGAACCCAGTTGAAGTCAAGGTAGAGACACACACCATCAGTGAAAGACCTCCCAGCACTGTGTGTAAGAGTATGTCTGTATCTCAAAAGATCATGTCGTCAGGAATTTGATCATTATGCCAATAAAATATGTGCAAGAAATTGAGATTCCAGGAGCACAAAAGTCTGTCCTTCAAGCAGAGGATCTGTGCTTCAGTAAGCCAGTCGAGGCCCTGATCTGTCACTGAGGAATAATTATTTTAATTAACTCACAGAAGTAGTCCAAGAATTAAACTTTTAAGTTGGTAACTTTGCAGTCATTTCAGAGAAAGTGTTTCAATTTCATGCATGAGACAGCTGAATTTCATCCTATTTCAAGGTGATGCCACATTAGCACCAAACTCCTTACATTTCTCATTCCTTTCCATTGAGGTATTGAATACCTGATATATAATATCAGGTATAATATAACATATCAGGTATAATATAACATATTAATGGCGTGTTTTTTGTTTTATAGTTCAGTGTCAGATTTCACCTGTTGATGGATTATTGTATTAGTGATATTGCATTGTTTGTATTTGTTGTAATGTTTAGTTTGCTTTTGGTAATTGCTCATCCTGTCTGTACTGGCTGCTAAGAAATCTCCAGTCAACAAGATTCAACATAAGTAATGGGGGGGAAATCCACAGTCCTCATTCTGTGTAAATATAAAGTTCAGCTGAAGCTAATATCAGGGTTCATCAGTCTGAGTTACACAAACTGCATAACTTGTGTATGGAAACATTGTCTGTGGAAGCACAAAGACGAAATGTGAGCGTGCCCATACGAAACAGGCAGAAACACTTATTTAGATGTGCTTGGAAGACACTTGATATAAACTAGTCCATTTGAAGCACACTGAACCTTTTAATGTGTCTATGCCTGTTTTTCACTCACTCTCTTTAGTAAAGATGAAGTACATTCAGCTGTTTATTGTGAATGTCAGACAAAGGTAGTTTTTCTCTCATAAAAGGATTTTTAATACCTTTGTTAGTACACTCTTAGTCAAATTATGCTTGCACCTTGTTCTTCTACTTCTATTGCTTTATATTAATGCCTGTTTATTTTGTCTATCCGTGAGCATCAGTATGTGAAACACGCATACTTGCTAATTAAGTCCAGCACCAGAGTATGTTGTGAAGTAAATGTCAGTGAGGGAAAGTGCAAAAGGTTGATTGGGAAGTTAAATTGGATATTGAACTGACTGGTCTGCATTTCGGTCAGTGTGTCTGCGTGCGGCAGGGTTATTATTGGATAAAAAGCATGCCAGTCTAATAAGAACTAACAAATACAGGACAATTGGGTTACAAATGAGCTGCAATTCCACCTCAGGGTGAAAGATAATTACAATCAATACAAACCTCAGGCTGAAGTCCTATATACGCTGACCTTGAACCCAAGGTGAATGGCTTTCTGCTGTGTTTACCGCTGTTTTTCACATTAGGATAAATTATATTGATATTAGTAATGATTTCCATGTTAGGAGTGAGATTTCCCTTCACACCTGTGTCAAGAGCAAGATAGTGAAGTTCTGATCAAGGGACCTGCTCAAGTTGTTGAAAAACAGCTTGATTCTCTGGCAGTGTGTGTGTTTCGAGGGGGGTAAAATTATGGGGTGAAAGGACGCATTTTGACACATCATGTGGCCATCAGTCTCTCGGCCACCACACTCCAAGCCATAGTAAGTTGTCCCATTAATTATAAGAGGCAGGCATCCCAACCGGGCTGCACACACTGCCTCATTTGTTCCCGCTGACCGGTTCACACAGCAGACATTTTGTTTCGGGCTGTGAGTCTTGTAATTGGCGGCGGCCACACAACGCAGACCTTAACACGGGCCACTTTGGAGCCTCTCAGCCACCCGTCAACATCAACCCCACACAGGCACAGGCTTGACAACATGTACACTGTTCTGACGCTTAAAATGCTCCTGTGTTTGGCAGCGAGAACATGAATATCGCTCGACACCTGGACCGAGCCTGAATGCAGCTCAGTCCACAGATCTTCTACTACACAGACATGATGCACAAGTGTTTTTTTAATTAACAGCCTGAAACTTTTTCCAGCAAATAACTGTCTGAGACTGCTGTCACAGGTGTCATGTTGCTCTTTTCTCCCCTAAGGAAGTGATGCATTTTATGTTTTATGGTTTGTTGTGAATTAATAGCCAGACGCCCACCTCGTTAAACTCATGGAGTGTTGAAGACAATCAACAGTCAGAACTTACCGGGTTTAATTATAGTTTTTTTGATGGGGGTAGGGCAACAACCTTTTAGCACAACACTGGCATATAAACCTATAACGTTGATATGGTGAGCTGTGTTAGCAGATAGTTGCTTATTTGCACATTCAGCAGAAACAGCAACAACATAGTACTAGAAACTACTACATTAGGAATTGTGTCTTTGGCCACTGAACTAAGGTAACCAATATTCACCTAACTTTAAGCTCTGATTTGGTCTCCAGTAGTGTATAAGTAGTGTAAGAGATTACAAGTGGCTGTTCCTAGTAACAAAAAATAGAACATGATTAGCTGTCACCAAAAGAGGGGAAATACGATTCCAGGTAACTCTAAAGTTGTCTACCTACATGTCTTCTTAGCTGGCTTGCTAACATTAACACTACTGTACTGGTAAGGCTACATTCAGCAATCACCCAGTTTTTTTCAGTTCATTTCTGGAGGATGTGAGAGTAATGCAGCTTCAGTGAGAAAATTAGACTTCATGCTAATGTTAAACTAGTAATTGCCTGTAAATACCTCCAAACTGTAAGGTGGCTGCTCATAAACCACAACATCTTGTTTCTTTACATGTTAAACACAGAAGATATTGACAGTATTAATCATGTATGTATACTTGTCCTAAAACTGAAAAATAATGGTGGTTTCAATCTGATGTGTCAATGTTTTCAGCTCTTTTCTGCTCTTTTATGTAACCAATATCTCTTAAAAGCACATATGCCCACACAGGCATACCTTCCATGCCACTCCGCCTCTCAGCTGTATGTTGTTACTGGCACAGAGTGATACCTGGAGCTAGGCATGCTGGGTAGGCATTTTTCAGCATCCTTACTATTCTGAGCATAATGTCTGGTGGCCAGCCTCACACAGCATTACCAGTAACAGCAAGCTGGCTGCCAACATTTGTACGTGTTTCACACAAACTGTGGAGGCTCTGGCACCGTTACTCGACTGACAGACAAGACAGACTTGCAGCTCCACATACCTTCAAACTATTCTCCAAACTGTCTGAGGGTGGGTTGGGGGAAGGGGTGCAGTGAGGGGGTACAGAAGGTGTTTCACAGCCAGAAAAACATCTATCATGCAGGCGCCGCTGTGACCAAACAAATCAGCGGAGGCTAGAAAATATGATTTCACCAGGAGAGGAATGTGGGAGCTGAGGCACGCTGCAAGGTTGGTGTACACTGTATATGCTGTACAGAAAGAAAGCATGGTGGGATCAGTGGTGTTGCTAGTGGAGAAAGGTGAAAGGTGGTGATGATACTAGGGGCTACAGCTGGCAAAGGCGTGCATAAGGGGCCCTTATAAAATCCAAGGGACCCACAGTGGTATTCTGTGGGACTGAAATGCCTTTGCATGGAACATTTAAGTTTGTTCAAAACTTTTGAGGGGGAAAAGAAAGAAGAATGAGCAAGTAGGAAAGTGAATTTATCTTAACCTACAGGCTAATTTTTTTTACTTCTTACTTCAAAAGGTTTTCTTCTTGGGTTCTACATTAAATCACTGGAAAAGATAGAGGTGTTGTAGGCCTCAGCAGAGGAGGCCATAAGGAAGCAATCAGCCCATCGATGAGTGGGTCTTTTGGGATTGTGTGATCCCCCCTCTGCTCTCCAAAATCCTTCAGGAGTCTGCAGGGATCTAATCAATCACTACAAACGGCAAAATTCTCCAACATGCCGTTCCTGCCCCAGATTCCTGCTAAGTTTGTGTTTTTGTTTGTTCTTTCCCCACTGAGAAGTCAGCACACTGAGACTCTGAAAAAACAGCAGATTCCTTGAAGAACATTAGTTATTATCGGCGGTGTCCATCAGAGGAGTCTGATGGGACTTTTCCCTCTGTAGTTATTCAGCTGCAGACACTGTATTTGATTTCATTATGTTTCAGCCAGTCTATAGTGGATTAGCTAAATGGAACCACACCATATGGCTCTTATTTCAAATTGAATCATATGTCCAAATTGAATTAAACTGCTTCTCATACAAATGAGGTATAACGGTGATGTAAGAAACTATGACAGCAGCAAATGAAAATAAGGTTTTCATTATTTTTCAGACCTATATTAGATCACCTTGCTGTTCATGCACGTTCTGTCACTTGAGTACAGAATCGATACACTGTTCTACAGCCCTGTTTCTTTCTAGCACAATCCAATTTATTGATGGCTTTTAATTGAAAATTGGTCAAGATAACAGCAAATGGAGCGACAGGAAAATGTTGCATGCTGAGTTTTGCTATTAGAAAAGGTACATGGATAAGCAATGTTAAATAAAACAAAAGATTTCTGGTTACATTGTGATGCTGAATGCTAAAAAATGTTTTTACCATGTAAGAATGAGCATGCATATGTCGCCCATGGTAGCATACTGACTCTTATAACCTGTAGAACTGAGGGGTTTTCACTCTCTGCAGTTGTCCTATTTGCCCTTTTTTGAATACAAATGAGTTTGTTTCCTGACTAAAGGACCAGTCTCACACCTTTGAGCAGCTGTTACACAGACAATAAACCATTCACAATACAATGTTCACAAAACAATAGAACTGCTTATCACCAGTCACCTGCATTGTCAGATCAAAAAAACAGCACCACACCAAAACCATTCATTCTGCTGATGTGTATTTAACCAAAGTGTTACCTGGTACTGATGGATGATGCAGAATGTTTATTGTAAAAACAGCAACATCAAATAATCATGTGCAATTTACTGTTATAAGTTGATGGTGATCAGAGTGATGTGCAAAAGTATCAAAATGAGGAATAAAGTATTGCGCTCAGAGTATTGCTGCATCCAGAATCTTATGTAATAGCGTAAAAGATATCATTGTAAAAAACGTTATAATGCAAAATAACTAATAACACAGTTGTTCAATGTAGTGAAGCAAAGGTAAAGTCTCACAAAATTAGTTGCTTGTTAGTTCAACATTTAGCACAGTTCTAAGTTTTCACTAACTGGATATCACTAAAATTACTTGTTTGCTGATATATTACCTGTTTAAATAGAATTTAAAAAAAATCACCTTTATAATAACAATGTAACCGTGTAAGTTTGTAATCACATTTCACGCACAAAACATAATATATCTAAAATTACCACATGTTATGCTAATAACGTTAGCCTCAATGATCGAATAACGTTAGCATCTTAGTTAGGTTAGCATCTTGGCATCATTGGATATTTCCCTCCACTTAAAAAATGTTCTTGTTGCTACAGTTGGGTATTTAATATTTCACTGTGTAGAATGAGGAAGAGAAGATATCATTTGAACTTTTTTGTGGAAAAACCATATTAGACAAATTATTGTTCAAAGTATTTTTAAACATCTTAGAACATGTCTGTAGAGGACCTTTAAAGTGTATTCTACAACTCACATAATCCATATTTCATACAGACATTTACTAAGTAGGGTTAGGGTTATGTTAGAGGTTGACATTCCTTAAGTTTTAAAGCAACTAGATTTAATTAATAACTAACTTGAAATTATTAGTTAAGAATTCAGGTACTATAACTAAACTTAGTAAATGAATTTTGTTTTCTTAAATGTCATCTAGACCTTTTTGTTATCTTTTCTTCATTTTAACATATGTATTAATTAAAAGATGGAGTCTGCATATCTTTCTCAGAAGATATGCAGACTCCATCTTTTAATTAATACGGAGAGATAAAGATAAGTACTTATTGGTTTTGGCACCTACTATGATGCATACAGAGTGACTCATTGACATTTATTTTTTATTCAGTTAACATCGAGATCTGTCTGACTTTCATCTGCATGTTAACAGAATAATGAGTTTGTGCCCTTACTGAGAAGAGGAAGTGCCAGCGGACAGTGAAAGTATGACCTTGGTCAAACAGGAAACTGTTCAACACTTTGCCTAGGGGGAAACTGACACATCTGTTTGGGCATGAATATCCCATGAAGGGCCTTTTAATGTGGAAATGACAAAAAAAGACCCCCAACCCTCTCATTACATTGCAAATGAGAAAATATCAGCCTGCTTTCAAGTGCAGAATGTCAATTAAAGCTTGTTAGTGACTTTACCTTTAAGGTGAATGAGGTTGTTTTGTGTTTTTCAACAAGGAGAAATGTGACCTTCTGTCTAATTAGCACTATTCATGAATTATGTGCACACCAATTCCTGCTGGGAGGAAGACATCACTCAAAAAATAGGTTAAAAAATACTTATTTATGTTGCTATTTTCCTGAAACATCTAATTTTAAGCTTCTATCATGGTGACAAAACTTGTTTTTATCACTGGTGTCAAAAAAATGTGAAGTGCCTAACAAATAAAATGTATTATTATTTATTATTATCATTATTTGTAGTTGACATTGTGTGTGAAGTGCTACTGTGTGGAACTTTGTATTAATAATCCTGTCTGTTTTTTGCTTTGTACTGTTCTGTTATTGTGCATATGTTTCAATTGGGACCAGCCAAGGGACAGCAAATACAAATGAGCTGTCAGCTAACTGAGCTATACAGTACATCAAGCAGTCACATTCATATTTAACACTGTACATAGTCCTTTACAAATAAGTAAATACATATGCAAATAGTAATAATAGATTACAGTTGGGTTAAGTTAAATTGAACAATTATACAAAAGACCAGTAGCTCTGAGATAACATAAATACATGATAGAAAATACTTTATTGAATGTAAGGGTTGGAAAGTTAAAGGTATGGTGTCTTATTAGTAAGCAGCATGGGATTGTAGCTAGTTTGTGTTGAATGTAAAATCTACAAATCTAAATTCAGAAAATGTAGTGGAGTAAAAACATCATTTGAAGTGTAACACTGAAAGCAGCATATACTCTTCCAAAATTATGTAGGACAGTAGTTAGGGTTAGTGTTACATTAATGTACTTATTTATATACTCTTCTGCAAATGTGAAAGAAATGAATGAGTATATTTCTTTCTTTCTTTTTAAAATAACTTAAGTAGTTATTGAAAAAAACACCAAAATGACATTAGTTGCAGATATTGTGTGTGGTCCATGTAAGGCCCTAAAAACCTGCCTTTTAGGGTTAGGGTTAGGGTTGTCACCATAATACTATATATTCTTGACTAAATGAGCAATTATCAAACGTTTGCTGAAAAATACCTTTGCGTATTCATTAACACTCCAAAACTAAATCTGCTTCAACAGGTTTGTCTAGGTTTGGTTTGGTCACAGATTTGGTTAACAGTTTTTTGGCAAATAAGCAAACCCTGATTACATCTCAATTTTAAAAACGCATTAAGTATAGGCCTACTTTTTGTGTAAAATCTCACATTGGAAGTATCACTGATATATCCTTTTTCAGTTTTGTACTAAGGATAAAACTGCAGGATTCAGCAGTGAGGACTACATTTCCCATGCACCCCTTTGTCCCTCCCCCCGCATACCTCTGGTGTGCGCTCACGCTGCGCTGCGGGGATCCTGCACAGCACAAGTTGCCCCAACAGCAGCTCGGCGAGAAGCACGGCAGAAAAGTTTCTCCACAGGAATGATCAGGTCTCAGAGGAGCGCTTTTCCTTCTTATTTTACAACTATGGTCTCCAGAACAACGCTGGATTGGATATAAGGATCTCTTTTTTGATCACCAACACCAGATTTTGGGATTTTTGGTGATTTTTCCTCACTGTTTGGATTGTTTGCGCTTCATCAGAAGATCAGACTAAAGGGGTGTTCTCTTGTGTGGCCAGACAAAAAATGTGTTCCTCTACGCAGCTTCGCAGTTTTGCGAGGTTTGCCGTGGTTTCTCTTCTGTTTTTAACACTACAGCGTGGATCTGGTGCTACCACAAGGACGTGTCCCCCTCCCTGTGCCTGTTTTGGGGAGCTTTTGGACTGTAGTCGACTGAAAAGGGGCCAAATTCCAAACACGATCCCAGAATGGACAGTTCAACTGTGAGTGCAGTCAAAGAGCATTTGTTTGAATGTTAATGATCCATTTACTGTTTTGTTGCTTTCATGCCATTTCACACCTCTGCAGTTTTGGGGAATAAACAGGTTAAGTTGAGTGTTTTCTCTCAGCACCCATGGGATGATCCACATTCCTGTCGTAGTGAAACTGGAATGAGTTGTAACCACATGAGGAACACAGTATTGCAGAAAAAGTCTACTTCACTAACTTTTCTTTAATTGAATTGAAATTGGCCCTTATTGTACTGTAGATCTGGTGCAGTGTCTTTATCCAAACTTTCTGCGCAGCTTTTCTGCCTCAGAAAGTTCACTTCAGAACTACCAGAAAAGGCTAAAAAAAAACTTAACCTGAGTTAATTAATCTGTTTGTGTGTGTTAATAGGTTTTATTTATTGCATTGGTGTTGTTCCTCACAGCAGCATGTCAGACTGAAGGCCAGCAGGGAGGCACAGGCAGGCTTTCAGCATGTTTTACACATCAATGTGCCATTGTCAGTCCCACAAAAACTCCTTTACTAAAGTGAATAATTATCAACTAATCCTCTCAGTGCCTGCAGGTACTAAAAAAGTTGTTTTTATTGTTATGGTGAAAGTAGCTGTAGTGGAAATAACAGCAGTAATTGTGATAGTACTGACAGCACTAATAGTAGTTGATAGTTTACAACCTTGCATATAATTGCAACTAAAAGATATCCCTTGTGTTTCTAATGGTTTGGCAGTGTGTTGCTATTCTGCACACATTTTCGTCAGATTTTAAATCCATCAGTGTTGGTTCAGTCTTCAGATTTCAGTTTCACAGACCTCCAGGCCTTCAGAGCCATAAAAGCATAAATCAGATGCAATCTGTGCCTTGGACTGTTTCCTAAAGTAATATCTCTGTTTCTGTCCTGTTTGTCTTCTGGCTCCATAAGTTGAGACTAAGTTGGCCTGAAGACTGCTGGAGCTGAAATACCAAACACATCTTTAATGGCATGTTCCTCAGTGTGTTCTACTTTACAAATAATTATTCTCACTGGATTTTTATTGCCCTGCGTTAAGTTGGAGTACTTGATTTTTATTGTCCTGTGTTAGGCTATAGTGCTTGATTCAGTGCCTGGTTGAAGCTGTTGCCCCACTGTTGGGTTTAGTTTTTCTCTTTCTAAAATGTTCTGCTCTGGAAACTTGACGTTGCCAGAGAAAACAGACCCAGCCTGAGCCTCATAACCAAGGCCGGCCTTCCAGAGAAAATGAGAAAAAAAAAAAGTTCCACATGGGGGGAAAATTCTTTTCACTCTGGCATGCTAATTTACGAGTGGCTCTCCAGCACATCTTAAACCCCTTAAACCGCCCGACCCTTTGTTTTCCAGCACCCCATTATTTCTGCTGAATTAGCAACTCCAGAGCCATGGTACTGATTAAGGAGGAGCGTGTAGGATTAGTTTGAAACAAACTCACAGAAAGAAAGAGGGGGGCAAGGAGAAAGTGGGAGGGAGAAGGAGAGAAGAGTGAGAAGAAGTAGGATTAAACTATGAATATCTGGGAGGTTGCTGGAGGGGTAGGGGGGGTGGAGGGGATTACAGATTGATTGCCAAGATTTAGTGTCTCTTTTCTTTCTAGGGTTTAAGACCAAGTAATTACAGGAGTTTCATCTTAAAAACAATACATGCATTGAGGGAAATCTGCTACACCATTTACATTTTAGATGAATATTTTTTCATTTTTCCATGGAGTAGTTTAGGGATTCCCTCAAGACCTTTTCAATAATTAATCACAGCCATATGGTGGTTTCTTTAACAAAGGAACTATGTTTATTTGGCCAAGTAATGGTAATATTGAACACAAAGAACAAGAAGTATAACAGAAAGTAGATGATATTAGGAATCATGTCCAGTGGCCATCATTTACCAGTATGTTGGATACTTACCTGATGTACACCTGTGGAATCCCAGTGCTCAGTCTCAATAAGCCATAAATTCAGCATGGGAAAAATACTACACCGCCTATTTCTTAAATAAATTAATAACTCAGTGTTTCATAAGGTCTGTGTTTATGACATGAAACACAGACCTTACCTTGTTTTTAAAAGGGAACATAAACCATCTGGAGTAGTATATACAGACTCCCTTTAGAATTGAAGTATTACAAACATTTTTCAGAGGAATGTGACGAGTTTTGGAGCTAAAGAACCACATTTGTTTGGCCAAGTAACACTAATGCTCTGTGAAAAAGACAGGAAGTACAAGAGGGTGTCAATATTAGCACGCCTAGGGGGTTTGCGCCATAGCCAATGCTACTTTAAGTTTGCTACTTACCTGACCATCCTGAGTTTTACTTAGCTTTTCTTTCATTTAATTCATTTTGAAGGACAACACACATTAATCAACATTTCTGTAAATGTGCCTGTGTTAGCCAGCTGGTTAATTATAATGGCAGTCCTTTGGCAAGATCTTTTGAAACCTTTTACGCTAGCTGAAACCTGTCAATTGTAGCTAATGGCTAACAACTAGTATGCTACAGTATCCCATTATGACTTTTCAAATTCACAAATGTCTAAATCATTAATGAAAAAGACATGACAGTCACTTTTATTATATACATACCAAAGTTTGCAACTTGTAGTCTTAAAAAACATTGGTTAATGCCTCCACCAAGGTGCAACCCAACCATTAAGGAACATATACGGAACTTCAT
This sequence comes from Scomber scombrus, assembly GCF_963691925.1. Taxonomy (NCBI): domain Eukaryota; kingdom Metazoa; phylum Chordata; class Actinopteri; order Scombriformes; family Scombridae; genus Scomber; species Scomber scombrus. The sequence continues at coordinate 7,416,794 of NC_084991.1, forward strand.
GTGAAATCTGCTGCTACGCCCCTTTTGTTCTTCTAATCTTAAACATTAATGACAGCTCTTTTAGCCTGAAGAGTAGCTCCTTTATTCGCTTTTCAGTGACTGATAAGAATGCAGTGCGGTACATTTTCACCAGGCCAGCAGATACAGGCTGTAGCCTGTACGCAGCACTGTGTGTTATCTTGCTCCGCTCAGAGTCTGCTTTGTGAGGGAAGTGGAAGTGTCAGAGCTACTCAGGGTTTATCTAGGGAGTATGATAGGACACCTTTCCCATATGGCCCCCAGCGCTGGAACTACAACAACAACAACAACGCACAGCTGCATGCTTGGAAAGGAAAGGATGAAGGGGGTGGGGGGGCTAGCTCTAGCAAGGCATGTAAAACTCTGGTTGAGTGGTTCATGAAACCTTCCAGCAAAGAACAAAAACAGGCCCAAGAAAGTTTCGACAGGGGTGTTTCAGACATATGAAAATGCGTCCCTCTCGCTTTTCCCGGCATTGTGAATACATTACCAGTTGTTAGGTTGTTCCCCTCCTCCCAGAGCTCCTTGATGGATTCCAGATGAGGGAGGTAAGAAGGAGGAGGTGGGGGTGAGGGGTGTAAAGAGAAGAGAAAAAAAAGAAGTGTCTGGCACCACAGCGTTGATCGTGCGCAGCAGCGTCAATAACTCCACCACTTTATAGCGCACGAGGCTGCGCTTGCCAGAATCTGTGAGCTGATTTTCAGGCTCCTTTTTCAAAAAGCAAGAGTCTCACCCCCAGTGAGCTGCAGCCAAGACTGCTTCAGTCCATTCCAAGACCAGGCTCAGACGAGTTGGTGTCAGGCCCAGATCCAAAGTGGGTTCAGACAAAATCAAGACATAGACCAGAGATAATCGAGCACTATTCAAGACTAAAATAGGCAATAAGCAACCCTTAAATCCTGCCAGAAATACAGTCTGACAAGTTTTCAAAAATGTACAAAAAGCCAGAGTTCTTTCATATGAGTTAATATCTTACCAATACACATAGCTAGAGGTTTGAGATCCCTTACTCAGGCTTCTACAGCTAAAATACCTGTGTGAGGACATAGACAGATTATTAAATAATTAAATATGAAGGAAAACACATTTGAAACTATATTGCTGATGTCCAGCAGAGACAAGAACAAAGAAAAGTTCAAATGTTTACAAGATTAATACAAGTACAGACGTCAGAATGTCCGGACTGAGACTTGGCCAGTACTAAAGTCTGGACTCCAGCACTTGATCGACTTCACTCGCCAGGTTCCGACCTCCTTTCAGCACGAAGAGTCTCGACCCTCAGTAAAATATCAGCTTGTCTGTTTTGGCTGTGTGTCTCAGCAAAAGCCTGGATATGAAGGGAGCTGTTCTGGCATGGGTCTTCTCTTCTGTGTTATAAAGACGGGATGAAAAGCCAGCCACTCATAAGCCTCCTTTTGGGCTTGAATGTGAAGCAGTTTGTTTTGGAAGGTTTAAAGTTGCTTTCAGATGTTGCTCGGGTAGAATCAGTTCATTGTGAGGCAGGATCAGATACATGTCAAAAAGACCTTTTTTAAGAATCTTCAATTGGAACCAGTTAAAAAACCTTGTAAAGAGTTTGTTAAAAATCAGATATTGACATTGGACTTCATGGTGACAGTATCTGAAAATGCAAGTTTTCTGTCGGTAATAAATCTTATTCTTGCTTACATCTCTGACCACTCTGTTCCATTTCAATGCAGCACCGTCTCTCTGATCCTTAGTTTAATTACAGTGATTTTTCTTTGATCCGTTTCCTCTGTGCACAGTGTTCATTCACAAGAACAACAGGGAAGTTGAAAGTAATTATGTTTGCTATGTAGAGCCAAATGGAGGACTGTTGCATCTTAGAAGTATGGTCCATGGTCTATACTTTTCCCTTCATTTCTGCCTCTTTCTTTTTTTCACAGGGACCTGAGCCATAACAAATTGCAGGTGCTTGACAGCACTTTGTTTGCCAAACTACAACATTTAAGTGAAATGTAAGTATGACTTGTGCTCTGAGATACCTAGAGTAAACGCAGGATTTTCCGAACTGTCTCAATCACTGTCCTGCGTTTGACAAACTATTCTTTTAACCATTTATTTTTCTTCATCTTAACAGAAAGCTGAACCACAATGAACTGGAGGCAATACCTGATTTGGGACCATATGCTTCAAACATCACAACGCTAATTCTGTAAGTAACACCTTTGTGGACACTCACTTCAGGCTAGTCTGGAGGGTAATCCTCCGCTAGGGTTGTCATTGCTGGTTACTGTAAAGTAGTGAGCTTGGAAGCGGTTCCTCCCCCCTCCTTCTCACTAGAGAGCAACCCTTTTGGCTCAGCCGGTTCCCAGACGGGGCAGTCTGAGACATGGCAGCCAGCCCCAGACGGGTCACATGGTCAAAGACAAAATGCCATCAACAGAAATGGAAATGTTTTGTTTAGTGGCTGTCGCTGCTGTTGGTGTATTTTTAACCTGGAGGCAGTGACGTGACGCTGGAAAGAGAGAAAATCTGTCATGTGAGAATGAGAGAAATCCAAATTTGGTGATTTTTATTTTTCAGCTTAAGTAGAAGAATTGCATGTTGGTGTGTGGGCCTTTTATAGTATTCAGAACTGAATGGTGGTCAATCTGGACACGAGGCAGTTTCATTTAGCTCATGAAAATTTGACAGTATGTTGGTCCATCATCTTAAAGAAACATTTAATCAGTTTGTGTGTGTGTATATAAGTAGCATAAACATAGAAAATAGTGTTGAAAGTGTTGGCTCTTTGATGCTGTGAGAGCGAGTTCTCTACTGCTGGTAAATTGAGTGAAAAAGCGATTTTATTCGTCATTTTTCATACCATTTAGACTTTAACCAGACGATTCTTTGGAATACTGTTGTGCAATACGTGCTTTTAGAACAACACCAGATATTAGTGTGTGAAACCTCAACAATTTTATTTGCTTTCTGTGGCACGTCTCTCCAAACCAACCATCATGGAGTTATTGTGGAAGAATGTATCTGTCTCCCGGCTAGATGAGGCGTATTCCTCATCAAGCCCCAACATGATGCTCTGCAGCAGCCGCAGGGCGTTCAGCCATCAGCCATCGACACAATTTGTTTTCACATTTAGTGCAGGAGTGTCACCCCCAGCTACAAGTTTCCTCCCAGCAGAGGAGGATGGGTGGGACGGCTTTTTAAACAGTAGATGTCATATTTCATGCATCTTTTAAGTGAATCTCTTCATATGTAGATGCTGTTTCTTACCAAAAACTATATTTTACCCTGAATATACTGTATCAGGTACCTTAACTTAAATTTAAAAAATCTTTCTTGCAGTAGTTTTACCACATTCAAATAACACCTGGTGTGAATGGCTGCATTGTTCCTTTCAGTGGTTAGAAAGAGAGCACAGGTTCTTCTTCCACTACTGTTATGAGTGCTGTTTAAGTACCCTTGAGCAACTCTGGATTAGAAAGGAGAGTTTCTACACATGTTTCATGTTTAAAATGCCTGACTTTCTCCAAACCATAATTTCTTTTGATTTGAGGATGTTGTTCAGTTTGGTTTACCCAAAGTCATGTCAATCATGTTAACTCGGCCTTTACACGCTCCAGAAAAATACTGCACCACTGGAATTTTTCAGTTACAGAATAACACGAAACACAAGACCGTATTTTATTTTAAGATGAGAGCATTATAAAACTTCAAAGTGTGAAAAAGACGAACAAGTATAAATAAGGTAGATAAAATCACGAACTTTGTGTCAAAACAAAGCTAATTTATGTTAGCTGTCTGATGCTCCTGAGTTTTTGAGGCGATACAGATACCCATGAACCTTTTACAAACATTTATCAGAGAAATTTGTTTGAAATGTTTTATGAAGGTATATAACTACATTTATTTGGCCAAGTGACACTAATTCTTAGTAAAAGAAATATGTACAACAGGAAGGAGATGTAAATCTAGCAGTTTGTGTCATAGCCAATGCTAATCTGCGTTAGCTACTTACCTGACCCTCCTGAATTTTAATTAGGTATTCTAGCAAATAGGTACAAGCTAGTAAGCTACAGTGTATCATGCTAATGCTCCAAAAATACTTATGTATGTCCTGGTCAAAAAGATGTGACATTCATTTATATTAAATGTTTTGCCATTCAAAGTTTCTAATTTGCTAGTTTGCCGTTTTTAACAACATCACTCTTTGTCTCCACTCTTTGAGGTCAAAGTTGTGTTATCTATGTTTACGCTGCCAAAACATACTTGAGATAATATTTCAAAGCAGCAACTGTCAACAGCTATTTAAATTGAGTGGCATGAAAATATTGTCTGTAAAGCAAAATCCTTTTTTTTATTCTTTGAATGTATTGAACTGTTACTGTTGCTGCTTCAGTTATAAATTTACAGTACCTGTTAACCCAAAGAAGTCATTGTACCAGTACCAATCAAATTCTCTCCTATGAAACGTCCAAAACTGTTGTAACTAGGGCTGGGTATCGGTACTCGATACTTTTCAATTACTTAGTAAAAAAACTAATATGAAGGAAGGAAGAACAGTAACAGACGAAGATGAAGCTAAAATTCACATATGCTCTCACTCTCACGTACACCCTGGCTGTTGTGGGTGCCGCCCTTTTTCTTCAGGTTAGTTGGTGCAGTGTGAATTTTTTTTTTCCTCCTCCAGTGGAACATTTTTTCCAGAATTTCTCTCCCTCCTTTAGTTTCTCCAAGCTGGGAGGGTAGTAAAGAGAAAAAAAAGACCTCGGGGTATCGAATACCACTTATTCAAACAGCCAGTCAGACATAGCGGCAGCTCTCGCCGACTTCTTTGACCTTGCAGCTCTGAGTAAAAACAAACGGCAATAACCCTGCAGCTGGTAGTAATTGAGTCGTGATCATCTTAATTAATTGAACAATTTCCCAAGAATTTATGGAGGGGGTAAACCCCACCGCCACTAAATCCCTCAGCCTGTGTTCAACAAATGACCTGGAGATTCCAGGTCTGATTAGGAGTTTAAGAAGGTGAGCCTCTTGGTATGTCTGCGGAAATAGGAATCTTGTTGAAGATAAAAATACCAACACAGTAGTGACTAAAGTAATAATCCAAGATATTTTCATAATAAATCTGTATCCAATAGGGATTTTACCAGGGCTGCAACAAAATAATATTGTCAATATTTGTTGGTTATCTTTTTATTTATCGATTCCTTGTTTAATCTGAACACACAAAAATAGGTATTACCATTTACAATGATATACAACACAGAAAAGCAGCATATCATCACATTTTGAGCCAGCAAAAAATCAAGAGTATGTGCTTAATAAATGACTTTATTTAAAAACCACAATAAACCATTATTGACTAATTGTTTCAGAGCAGAATTCCAACACATTACAACATATGACTTTTACTTGATCAGTTCTGTTGGATGAAGAACTCAGTAGCTGGCATTAGCTGGAATAACCACCTAAAAAATGATTAGTTTAAAGAAGGTGTCAGTCCTGCCTACATTGCTTGATTGACAGGTGGTCACCAAGAAATGCAGGGTAGAAACACCACATTGTAGAGTGTTTTCTACAAAAACAATGATGCTCCAAGAGTTTTACAGCTCCTCTGTATTTTTATGCAAAGGTCCCTCAGTTCATACTTTCATACGATCCGTGCTTCCCTCCACTCTGACGGGGAGACGACGTGTTAAGATGATCAGCCATTTGAGTGAGATATGTGCAGAGTTTAATATGGCGTCTCAACGGTAAACGCAGCCCTGGTTTTCATTACAGGCGCCACTGCAGAGAGAGGGAGTCATCAGATGGCTTCTCAAAACTCTGTTCTTTTTCCAATAGGAAATACCACACACACACACACACACACACACACTACGAGGGAGACAGTTTTAGAAAAAGCAGCTTTCTGTTTAAAGAGCTTCCCGCATTAAATAGAGCTGAATTAGTTTTGTCGGTGGACAAAGCTTTTGCTGAAAGAGAAATCAACAACAAAACAACTTCATCAAGCATCTCTGATATTTCACAGAACAACATAACTTCCCACTGTATAACTGTGGTCAGTTTGATGGTGGTTGAGGCCGAAAATACTGTACAGTTGCTGAGAGTGCTGGCAGGTATGTGCATGTGTGAGTGTGCAAATCTCTGAAAGCCACATCATGTGTACCCATATGGACCCATAAGCCTGTTAATAGAAAGCGTTCATCCTCAGGTGGTCTCTTAGTCTCTCATCTGATACATTCATATTTTATGAATTCTACTTCTTATATGGAGTAGAAAGCTGGCAACTGCCCGCTATAAGAATTTAAAAGGTGGAAAACTGCATTTAAAAAGGGCAAGAGCACACATTTTGTCAATACAGAAGATGCCTTGGGCTGTTATCGGCGTATGTTTGGCCTTCCATTGATTTCCTCTAACGGCAGCAAAGCCCTGCAAACACAAGCGTAATGGCTCCATAATCACGTTATCTGATAGCAAAGTGGATGAACAAATTTGAAGTGTGTGTAATTAAAGCGTACAATGCTGGGTTTGTTTGTGTGAGGGGAAGGCAGGATGTCAGTGCAGATGTTGAGATGAGTGGGAAAAGAAAGACGAAAATAGCATGATTTGCCGTATGTCGGAGCAAGTGTTTACACCTCTCCCGCCATGCTGTTAGACTTTTGACTTTTTTATAAACTTTGCCAGATTTTTAACACTCATGGCTCAACTTCTTGGTTAAAACTTCAGCGTCCCATCTCCTCGTCGTCGTCCTGAGGCAGGAAGCGTGCACTAAACCCCCCTTCCCCTCTCCGCAGCTCTACTTTCTTCCCCCACCCCTGAGAGAAAACTGGAAAGACTGGTTCTGTCTTGCCAGTCAGCCCTCCTTCTCTCAGCGACCAGTCAGGGGAACATGAAAACTGAGATACAGGTGGTGTGCAGCGCTTTTGTTTGGGACCTGGGGGCTGCGGTGCGTGGAAAGCCCTCTGCAAATCTCCAAACAAAAGAGCTGCCTGTGCCGTTTTTATTGTAGAAAATGAGCTGTATTTTACTATAGAGTTGTAGTTTAGGCTCATATGTCAACCTCCATGTTTCATTTGATTTGGTTAAATCCTCGGTTTCAGCGCATCATAAAATCTTCCATTCATGTAATTTGTAATTTTAGGCAAGTTTAGCCACTTTTATTAGTTTATGCCCCAAAACACAACCCTGCCAGCCCCCACTATACTGTCTTTACCTGGCACAGCACCAAGTTTGACTTAAGAGCTAAACACAGAGACGTGCGCTGGAAGGTTTTATCCCAGCGTTGCCCCCCCACAGTCACACCAAGCTCTCAGGGGCTGCCATCAATCTTGGATCTTTTAACTGGGTGAATCTTTCAGTACTCTGTGTGTTTGAATCTGAAGATTACCAAAAAGGTCTTTGAGATGGAGAGTGCCGTCGCTATGGTAATATGTGCACTGAAACAGCCAGCATGCATGGAAAAATGGGTCAGTGTTACCTCACAGTCTTCTGAATAGGTGAGACATCTCGATTTCACAGCACAGTGGTGCCATGCTGTCTCTGAGCCTTGAGGTGGACTGACTATAAAATCTGAAAATGAGATTAGACCAACCAGCATTGAATATTCTTTGAATGCTGAGTGTCCAAACTGACTTTTTTCCAGCAAAATTCAATATGCTTTGTGTCCTTACAGTCAAATCACGCTGCTTTATATTTTGAACCTGTATTCTTCTTTTTACCTATTTATTATCTCTGGAAGTCAATCTAAAAGGTTTAAATCATATTAAAATTGTCACATGTAATTGTGGAGACATCTGCAGTTAGTTGCCACTCCATATACTGTACTGTAGGTCAGTTGGTTGAAAAATCCCAACAATTAAATATTAATGACACCACATCCCAAATTAAACCTTCATTATAAAACTGTCCTCACTTGTTTTTTGGGGGGTTGTTTTTTTTTGACTGAATCCGAAAAACTAACAGCTCTCTGGTCAGTAAGGTGTAGCTGGAGATGGAGGGGTGGTGGTAGTGGGGGGACTGTAACCATCGCAATGAATACTGAAAACGAGGCCTGTAGTCTGGTGCATTGGAGGGAATTCCTGTCTCCCCCCTTCACTCTCTCTAATGCCGAGTCTCATACACAAAGAGGGCACTGTACAGGCTCTGTTTATAACTAAGCAGTCCCTGCACTGCAATTTAGGAGGCGTGCAGCTCAGGAAATTGCTGGCCTCTGCCGAGGCATGCTTTCACTGAGGGAATGGTATTCATCAGCCAAGTAATTGGCAGGTTACTTTTTTAAATACCTTGTTAGTAATAACCTTATAAACAAAATAACACATCACTAAACCGAAAGGTTGTTTCGACCTGGTGTGAAGAGCAACGGCATTGATCATGTCAATTTGTTGGCTTTGCATGCAACATCAGCGAAAAAATGACATAGTTTCACGTTGGGTGGTAAGTGTAAGCTGTACATGAGCGTGAGAGTTTGTCATTTTTTAATACCACGAGCTAATTGAGGGGCTTGACTGTTTGTATATCTGGGAACATGAAACTGGTGTGTGCCACTAGTCAAATACACAGTATTTTTGTCATTTATTGGAGCGATGGTGTCTGTATTTTCAGAGCAAACAACAGGATCACCAGGATCTCTGTGGAGCAGCTCCGGCCTTTCCTCGCGCTGGAAACGCTTGACCTCAGCAACAACAACATCGTGGATATAAAGGCCAGCTCCTTCCCCGCTCTGCCTCTCAAGAACCTGTGAGTGTCATTTCTGTCTGAAAATGCAAACTGTTTTTAATCTAAGTTAGAATATTCTGTTTATTAGTGGTTTGGATCATTTATAGGTCCACAGTGCCTCTCATTGACTATATTAATGTGTTTGTCACATTTAATGCCTGGGAAACCCATTAAAACGCATTATTTCCAGAACATCTGTTAGAAAGGGACCATATATTTTGTTAAAGTTGCACATGAACTAAAATCTTTTTCTTTCTCAGGTTCCTCAACAACAATCGTATCTCATCGCTGGAGCCGGGATGCTTCACCAACCTGTCCAGCAGCCTGCAGGTTCTCCGGCTCAACCGCAACCGCCTCTCCACCATCCCGGCCAAGATCTTCCAGCTACCCAACCTCCAGCACTTGTAAGCTGTTTTTTTTTTCTTTTTTTCTTTTTTATGGAAAATTTCATGATGAAGACTTCAAACTGTCACTTATGAAACTATCAACACCTTGATATTTTCCAAAGACGTAGCATCATTGTTCCATTTCAGTTTTCCTTGCTGGCGCTCAGTGTGTGGTATGTGTGTGTGTTTTAGGGAGCTGAGCAGGAACCGTGTCCGCAGGGTGGAGGGCCTGACGTTCCACGGTCTGCACGCTCTCCGCTCACTGAAAATGCAGAGGAACAGCCTGACTCGCCTGATGGACGGAGCCTTCTGGGGCCTCAGCAACATGGAAGTCCTGTAAGCGCGTTTACAATTTAAGCTCTGTTCTTCCAGCATGACGTGAATGCAGAGCAACACCTGACTTTACGTGTGTGTGTGTGTGTGTGTGTGTGGGCTCGCAGGCAGCTGGACTACAACAACCTGACGGAGGTGAGTAAGGGCTGGTTGTACGGCCTGCTGACTCTGCAGCAGCTCCACCTCGGCCACAACACCATCAGCAGGATCCGACCTGACGCCTGGGAGTTCTGCCAGAAACTCAGCGAGCTGTGAGTCCACTTTTTTATATATTCTCCACCCTTCCGCTGCACCCTCTCTCTCTCTCTCATTTTTTTTTTCACCCCCTCCCCCTTCTCTCTCTCGTTATTCCCTCCTCACTCTTCATTCACACTCTGAACTCCCAACACTTCTCTGTGTCGCCCTCTCCTCCTCTCTGGCACTCCCGCTTGCCCTTCCTCACACTCCAGTACCTCCTGACGCCAATCCCCACGTACACACACACGTACACACACACACACAGCACTGTCTCTTATGCTCTGCCAGTCTGTGCCAACATTGAAGCACTGCCAAAATATTACACACCCTCATGCCCCCTCTCCGCTCTGCTGCCGCTTGAGCCAAAACATCACCCTCCCCAACCCCCCTAGGAAGTTAAAGTCCCATTTATTTTTCCTCTTTCACATTTCATCACTAATCGTGGCTTCTTTCCTCATGAAATACTTCATTACCCACAAACGTCAGTAATTCCACCCCCCATTCAGACACATTCCTGGAAGCAGATTGGATGTGCTTTGTTGTGGCTGTTGTTTACAGCAGCGGTCAGTTTAGTGCTTGCAGTGTCTGGAGACTTTTTTTTCTCTTCACAGATAGGTTGTTGTTTTTGTCTCCCCCTGTTTTTCTCTCACGCTTATCACTTAAACCTGAGAGTAAACAAGCTGCATGTCGGCCGGGAACGTGCCCAGCTATCTGATTTGTTCTCATCTGAGTTTACTTTAAAAAACCGTCTGCGTGGAGTTATTTGTTTCACGATTTCTGTTTGGTTGCAAATCTTTGATCTGCTCGTACTCGTGCTAAATAGAAGTTATCATGAAATCAAATCAGTGACTTTTGAAGTTTTGGTAATTTGAGTCTTGAATGCCTGGAAATATATGGATTGTTTGTTTTTTTTGCCAAACTTTCAAGTATTGGTTTATAAAAGTGACTTTTGGAAGTACTTAAGGCACAAAAAGTAGCAAACCACATGATATCTAAATGGGATGTTGCTGGAAGAGGTTTTGAAGAAACACAGGAGTCTGGAAAATGCTTTTCTAATATGTTTGTCATTACTTTGTCCCACAGCAACCTCTCTTCCAACCACCTCTCCAGACTGGAGGAATCCAGCTTCGTGGGCCTCAGCCTGCTGGACGAGCTCCACATCGGGAACAATCGCGTTAGCTTCATCGCGGACGGAGCGTTTCGTGGCCTCTCCAACCTGCAGACACTGTGAGTCAAATTCAAGCGCTTGAATGTTATGAGCTGATTTTGCCAAAAGAATTTTTTTTTTTTTAATGCTCATGTAATTTACGGAATATACAACCGGAAAATAAGATGATGTAATTTCCCAAGACAGGTGTCGTGATGCTAGCTTATCTGAGTTGTGTTAGCAAGAACAAGACAACAAATCATCAAAATATAAAGGTTCACACTCAAAGAAAAAAAGTTCTGTTCTTGCGGGTTCACACTTTTGATCGTATTTTGTTTAATAGCGATATTTGATCATGAGAACTGTGTGGACTCAACCTAGCCATTTTGTGTCATTGAGGTTATCGAAAACTAAAAACCAACCAAAATCCAGTTCTTTTCGAGTCTTAACCATAAATACCATGACATAGAGAAAGTTTGAAATTATGACCTCGAGAACACCAGAAAACCGGTGAAGCCTTGGATTGCTTGTTTGAAGCTTTCTAAGAAAGTGCTTCATCTTGTCAGCACTCCAGCTAACAATAACATCAAATATACAAGTTTTTAAAAACAGTAACTCCGTGCGCTGCCCTGTCGCCCCCTCTTTAAACCCACCTCTACCATTAATCCTCTGCCTGAGTGGAAATATCCTGCCCGATTTGTTTTCGGGATGTGAAATAGATTACTGTGTTGAGGTCTCTCCGCACACATAAAAAAACCTCCGAGAGGCACAACCCCAACCTCAACAACCCCCCCACCCCACCCCCATCTCTCCCTTTTCCTCTGCCCAATCCCCCTCCCACACCCGCATCCACCCATCCCCCGCTTTCCCACAGAGGGGCTCCGTAACATTTCCCCTGGTTGGGACTTTTTAACTGGAACCAAATGTGAGCCGTGCTGCTGAGGTCACCGTAGGGCAGGTGTGCAGCTAGGTGGACATGGATTGCTTCAGGGCTTCAAACCCACCACCCCCTCTACACACACACACATACAAACACACACACGCCCTTCCTCAATCTCAATCAGCCATAACCAGGCATGCCGAGGAGGAAAATAACTGTTTGAAGGCATTAGAGCAGCTGAGGGATCAAAGGATGCAATTTCTCTGGGAAGTTCTTGGCTTTTAGTGATTTTCGTACTCTGTAACTCTGCGTATTAAGTTGTTTAGCGTATTTTTCTTCCTGTGGATAGAAGGATAAATGGGCCCACAATTTTCCGGCAGCCGCAGTGTGAGAATGATAGCAGTAATCGTCAGGTTTTGGTGTAATTCCTCAGAATCAAAGAGTAAGGGCCCTTCTTTCTGGAGCTGGTAGGTTGACCTTAAAGATCATACAGGGAGGAATCTATTAAAGAAAAGCAATTTTCCTCAACAAATAGACTAGAATGCATGGCAGCTACAAAACAGGTTGTAATCTTAGGGAATGTCAGGTCATCTTGACAGAAAAGTTTACTTTCCACGTGCAGGTAAAAGGCAACAAATTCAGGCTGGATCTCTAGCGTTGGAAATGCACTCTGGGAAATGTAGGAAATCACAGAATCACTTTGTATTTGATGGCAGAAGAGGATGTGAATCAAGATCTCGCTTTGAAGGGTACTTACATCCATAACTTAATGTGCACGCAGAGTATATTTATCCTCTGCAGCACACATGTTGTATTGCAGCACTTCCTTGTAAAAAAATTTTTTGCCGCCGTACAACACAGAAAAGCCATAGCAGACTTTTAAAAAGCGCCGCAAATGCCAGGAAGGAGCTTCCTGTGAGGAATGGAGCCGCTTTGAATATAAATGTCTCAAACATTTTCGCCGTCACACGACATGTAAAGCCGCATAAAGTTTTATTAACATCTCAAACGCAGTTGTTTTCTGGGTGTGGACTTTTTACGATGCGGTCTGTCTTTGTTTCTTTCTCTAAAGGGATCTCCAAAATAATGAAATCTCCTGGACCATAGAGGACATGAATGGGCCCTTCTCTGCTTTGGACAAGCTGAAAAACCTGTGAGTTCATGATCAATCTGCCACAATGTTCGACTTAAAAAGAACACATGAACAAAATAAGGTCAGTAAGTTTAACCATGTTTGAAACTGATCAGATTCTATTGTTTTCTCAGATTTCTGCAGGGGAACCAGATCCGCTCAGTGACCAAGAAGTCTTTCTCCGGCTTGGATGCGTTGCAGCACCTGTGAGTAGTCCTCGTGTTTCACTGATTGTTTCCAAAAGTCTGAGCTGTAAACTAATCAGGGTGAATCACACCGAGACACAAACGCTGTTTGTTGGAGTCGTACACCCAAACTGTCTTCTCCCATTCCTTGGCTTTGATGTGGAATCAAGAAAAAACTCTGTCATTAGTATCTTTGCATGTGTGCCAGACTATATCGATCACCGAGGCGAGAGCGGGAAGTGTGTGTGAATGTGTGTGTGAGTGTACAACAGCTGCATTTGATTCTAATTAGTGTTTTTTCCCAGCCGTTGCCAGAGCTCAAAGCAGCCCAGAGTTGGGCCTCTCTTGATTAACACAGCAAACTGCTGCCCAGAGTTTTATTGTTCTGGAGCCCAGACCTTTTTCTTCTCTTGATTGAAGTTTTTGTAGCCTTCACTCCATACGGCTGATGTTGGAAGGGAAAAAGCTGCCATCTTTCTTTCTTTCTTTCTTTCTTTCTTTGTGCCCCCCTGCAAGAATCCTACCAGGCCTAATTTGTTTTCTTTTTTTCGCTGCAGAGATTTGAGTAACAACGCAATCATGTCCATCCAAGCGAACGCCTTCTCTCAGATGAAGAACCTGCAGGAGCTGTAAGTGCGATCATGTTTCAGGACAACTTCAGTTAGTGTTTTAGTGTTGATGTGGGACAGAACACCAGGTGAAACTCATTATAGTCTGCTGGGAAAGTCAGCACCAAACAATGCTTACTTCAATGTTAATAACAGATTCACAGTTTCCTATGTCTCTTTCCATGGAAGTAAAGAGAACACAAGGTGCAGTATTAAGTTATATGAGTGAATTTTAGGATTTTCTTAAAATTACTGCAACAAAATGGATCATAGATCACACAGTCCAGAAACAGTTATGGAACAGTTTTGGGAAATATGCTTATTACTTATTCTTGCCAAGTTAGATAATGTTCCATTCAATACCAGCAGCTGAGCATTACCTCCAACCTTTAAAATGTGAGTCTTTGTTGGTTTTCTTGGTCATCTGTGATCGTTAACCGAAATTCCGAAACATTCGGTCAGACAAATAGGCAATGTAAATATGATTTTCACAATTTTCCAACATTTTATTGGCTAAATAGTTATTTTAGAAAATAATTGTCAGATAAATCAACCATGAAATTGGTAACTAATAAAAAAAACTGCCTAGATACCACCATCAAGATACAAAAACTTCACCTTTGCACTGGTAAAACTTCCCCCTGTAGATTCTCACTGTAACATTTCTGAAATACTCTTCCCTGGCAGGCGTCTGAACACCTCCAGCCTGCTGTGCGACTGCCAGCTGAAGTGGCTTCCAGTCTGGGTGGCAGAACAAACCTTCCTGCCCTGCGTCAATGCCAGCTGCGCCCACCCGCAGATGCTGAAGGGCAGAAGCGTGTTCGCCGTCAGCCAGGAGGAGTTTGTGTGTGGTGAGTGATGTATTCACTTGGTATAACACCTTTACTCTACCACACATACTGTAATGCCTCAAAAACAGCCATTTATCTGCGGCAGGTTTTCCATTTGCGAACTGACCCAAATTGTTCAGTATTTTCCCCCCTGACTCCTGGATGAGCTAACGAGTGCATGAAGGGAAAGTTACGGAAATTTACCAAGTTATGTTTTCAGCTTTCCTGGATGCTGTTGGAGAGAACCAAGTAGTAAATAATTCAGTCCAGTCTTTTCCCTCTTGGAGCCTCATCTGCCCCCAATTTCTGTAAAAACCAGAGATGTAAACCTCCTTGTTTCTCCCTCAGATGATTTCCCAAAGCCTCAAATCACCGTGCAGCCGGAGACCCAGTCGGCCCTCAAGGGCACCAACGTGACATTCATCTGCTCAGCAGCCAGCTCCAGCGACTCACCTATGACCTTTGCCTGGAAGAAAGACAATGAGGTCCTGAATGATGCGGAGATCCAACATCAGGCTCACTTGCGGGTGCAGGGAGGTGCGGGAGGTGAGACAGTGGTGACGGAGTATACAACCACGCTGCAGCTTCCCAACGTTGAGTTCTCCAGTGAAGGAAAATACCAATGCGTCATCTCCAACCACTTCGGATCTTCCTATTCCACCAAGGCCAGACTCACTGTCAACAGTAAGTTTGGGAGAATTCTATTATTGCCACATGTCTTTATCTACACAGTATCTACAGGTCCTTAAAATATCCATCAAAGTCTTAATTTGTCTCTGATAGATTATAATAAACTTTAATCCTACTTTTTTTTCTTCCAGTGCTCCCTTCCTTCACCAAGATGCCTATGGACCTGAGCATCCGAGCTGGGGCGACAGCTAGGCTGGAATGTGCTGCAGTGGGTCACCCTTCCCCTCAAATCGCTTGGCAGAAAGACGGAGGCACCGACTTCCCCGCTGCCCGCGAACGGCGCATGCACGTCATGCCGGAGGACGACGTGTTTTTCATCGTGGACGTCAAGACTGAGGACATTGGCGTTTACAGCTGCACGGCTCAGAACACAGCTGGAGCCATTTCTGCAAATGCCACGCTAACAGTTCTTGGTAAGAAATGGTGGGGTTGTAGCAGAAACTCAAAATGTTGTTGGTTTAAAAGTTATTAACATAGCTTATTTCCCTCTTACAGAAACACCCTCCTTCCTACGGCCCCTCATGGATCGCACAGTAGCCAAGGGTGAAACCGCTGTTCTCCAGTGCATCGCTGGGGGCAGCCCTCCCCCAAGGTTGAACTGGACCAAAGATGATAGCCCATTGGTGGTGACCGAGCGCCACTTCTTCGCGGCTGCCAACCAGCTCCTCATCATCGTGGACGCTGCTGAGGCCGACGCGGGGAAGTACACCTGCGAGATGTCCAATGCCCTGGGCACTGAGAGGGGCAATATTCGGTTAGCGGTCATACCGAATCCCAACTGTGACTCCGGCGTACAGGGTGGAGTGGGGGTCGGCGTCGTTGGCGGAGCGGGATCGGATGATGATGGGTGGACCACAGTGGGCATCGTCATTATAGCGGTGGTGTGCTGTGTTGTCGGCACATCGCTGGTTTGGGTGGTGATCATCTACCATACACGTAGACGCAATGAGGACTGCAGTGTCACCAACACAGGTGAGTTCATCCTCCAAGTACACATTTTAAGGTAATTTTAATCTTATTTAAAATGTTTTGCAAAGAAAAAGTGAGATATAACTTGATGTTTTCGTGCTACAGATGAGACCAACCTGCCTGCCGACATCCCCAGCTACCTGTCCTCCCAGGGCACGCTAGCTGATCGACAGGATGGCTACATCCCGTCTGAGAGCGGCAGCAGCCATCAGTACATGGCATCATCAATTAGCGGCTTCTACCTGCAGCCTAAAGACATAAATGGTAAAACATCAGTTCTCTTTCTCTTAAAAGAGAAGCCTTCAGGAGCTTCATGTGTTCCTGACATTTTCCTCTTCCTTCACCTGTGCAGGTCTTTGTCAGCTGGATACAGGAAGTGAAGCAGACATGGAGGCAGCTATAGATCCTCTGCTGTGCCACTATCAAGGGCCAATTGGATCACTGCTTCGTCGAGATAACATGTATTCCACCGACCCATCAGAGGTGTTCACAGGTGTGTACGGTGTGTTGAATTCTCCGTCATCATGATCCTGCAACCATATTGTTAGACCATTGGTGATAAAGAACATTATGTCCAAGTTTAAGTACATTCATTATTTCTAGAATTTGTCCTCCTTGCTTTGTAAAGGATCTAATGATTTCCTGTTTTTCTTACCTTCAGGCTGTTCCATTGAACAAAGACCCGTCTGCATTGACTCCTACAGTGGCAGCCTGACCAACCCTAAAAGGAGGGACTATTTCCTCACCGAGCCCTTTGACCTCTGCTCCTCCACTGTCCTGATGCAACTTCACAATGCCAATCTCCATCACGGTCCCTCCCACCAGCAGAGTGACCGCCGCCCTTCCGTGGAGGAGGGAGATGCGAACGACTACGGTCGTCCTCACGAGTGTCTGTCCCCTTGCAACACTTTCATGGGTAGGTGTTAAGTCAAAGAATGTTCCAAAACTTCCAAATGACAAAATTTGTCCCTACTTTGAATTGACCTTGTCCACCTTCCTCACCCAGGAACATTTGGGAAAGCTCCCTGGAGGCCTCAGCAGGACCTGTACCCAGGATTCATCCCACCATCAGTGACGCATAACGGAATTACTCTGCATGAGAACCCTTACATCGCCCCGGACGCCGATTCAGACCATGAAGAGAACAGTTTCATCAAGGGCTCAGCATTGGAGCAGAGAAACAGCATTTACGAACAGCCATTTGACAGCAGCAGGACTGATGGCATCTCATAAGGCAGAACGAGCACTTAGCTGAGTGACTGAGCTCCTGTTTGCTCTTGTTTTTCATGAAGAGGACTACCAAAAAAATGGAAAATTTCTACCTCACTGAATGGACACTTTTGCAATAAAGGACTCCTCAAATGTGCAACGAGTGAATGTAAAGGACAATTTGATGTTCCTACAGAAAATTACAAGGAGCATATTAACAGCTGTTCTTTAGTGATACAGCTTCAGTAAAATAATATAGATGACTATCAACTTTTTTTTATATATAAATCTTATTATATTTTGTAAATTGTATATAAACAGATTACATTATTTTTGCTTACCTTCTTTCATGTACGAGTATTTTGCAGCCCTGCCAATTCAGTTATTCTAGCCTAAGGTTTTTATTGCTTTCAATGAAGCAATGTTTTGCACATATGTAAACTAAAATAAAAACACCTTAAAGTGTGCTGCTACATTCACTTAAGAGTCTTCAATGATGTCACTGTCTTAATCGTGAAGAAGAAGTTGTCGACATTTGGAGGACGTGGTGCTGGTGATGGTGGGGGATTTAAACACCAGCCTCTTAGAGCAGAACAGCGGACCGCCAAGGACGGTGTAGCTCTGTCATCAGTCAGCCCCCCCACTGACAGAGAGAGAGAGAGAGAGAGATGTTTAACTGTTTGCTATCACAGTCTGGTTCCATGTTGGTCTGGGCAGTGATTCTTTACTGACCTCCAGCACAATCACATTGTGATAATATCTTATGATGCCACAAAATACTGTTCTCCAAATGAATGGTTCCAAGCAAGCTGTTAGATTTTTAGTTGTTGGAGGTTTGTTTTATACCTAACAAAGACTTGGATGTCAGGTTATACAAAATGGAAAACAATTCCATTATCAGCTGTATTATTTTGTCAATTGTCATATTGTGCCATAAATTAGTATAGGAAAATAGACATTGATATCATGACAATGGTTTTAACCATATGGCCCAGCACTAGTTCAGTGATTTTGGTCTCTGATGGGCAAAGTGTTGTGATGGGATTCATGATGGGTTATAACTTAAAGCTTTAAGCCTTCAACTTCAAAGCCAACTAGTCTAATGCTACTATTAACACAACACTTACAAAAACATTAGATGTATTGCAATATAATATTGTGCCAGAGATATTGTAATATAACAAATAATAGACAGATATCACTATTGCTTAAACAAGATCCTGCTGCTGTTATCACTCAAACCAATTCCACAATATGTACACCAGAATAAAAATCAAATATTAATGCTACCACTACCACAAACTATGACAACTAGTACTTTAATTGATGTTGGCCCTTGCCTACTGAGTGCCCTGAAATTACTACCATGAGTAATACTTCCTTTTCCACCACTGCAACTTCTACCTGTACTACTACTGATCAAGTTCCTTTTATCAAGGAAGAAAAGAAATGAACTACACAGTTTAACACTACTGTATTACAGTTACTGATCACTCCCTAGTATGATTTTACTAATATGATTAATAGTTTAGCAACTACAATTAAGGCTACTACTACTACTGATTCTTGTACTACAGATGTGTTCAATTCTGTCTTAATGCAATACTCACGCCCATTTGCTGCTGAAATCATTCCCCTTGTTCATACTTGCCCTAAAGTGATCCCCTCTTGGCGCAACTGCAGTGTAGAGATTGGGGGGACAAAATGGTTGTGCAATGATTTTCACTTCAGCCAAGGCCAATATGAGGCTTTGTCAGTATGAGTTAGCCAAATCAGGTGAATATCTTCCAATGTTACAATCTTTATTAGCAGAAACGTCTTTGTTTTACAATTCCTCTACTGCACTGTCAGTAAAGAAATACTACCAAGACAAACAGTAAATTCTGTACTAAACGGACTGTAAATCTGGAAGATCCACACATGATTTAACAAACTGTGACTGCTGAAACTTCATAACTTTGGCTGAACTTATTTTTGCACAAAACTGTAATGGACTGTGATTGTTGTTCCCCACAGAGTTATGTTAAGGAGGGCCAGTATGGACAACAGGAATCATTACAATGACCAGTTACACTTTAAGAGTACATATTAGTGTTATAGACAGACTTTAAAAAAATGTGAATGTGTTTTTCAACTATTGCCACCACAATGACTGCTGCTAACTGCTATTACATTGCCTCTATTCTTCTTGTAACTGGGGCAACCACTATCATTAACAATGATTCTCTTAATAATGCTAATATTTCAATTATAATTGAAATAATTATATGTAATTAATTTTAAACCCACAAATTGCTGTTACAACAGTATGGCACAATGTACCTTAGCCCAAACTAGACTCTCTGTTTGGTGGATGACTCATCCCCCTTAACTCCCTCCCACCCTCATCCTCCAGCCCTTCTTGCCTGGTGGTTTGTTGTTTCAGGCCTCTCCTCTTCAACATGAGGGAAAAAGGTGTGCTTGTGCGCCTGGCTAACTGTTGAAACTTGCACTTGGAAAGCGTCTGGCAGCTCCCTCACTGCCACAGTGGAGCTGTGTTTACGAAATGGCAGATTCACGATGGTGGTGCCAGCAGCTTGGAGGGGATTTAGTACGATCCTCTATTCAAGGGCAGTTGATTCAGTCTTGCGTTTTAATCTTACAGCGTGAAAAGAACTGGAGTGAAAAGTAGTAAAATATACTTCTTTTTGTTTTAATCATGTGTACCTTAAAGGTCTGTGTTTGGATTCCTACTCTCACCCGGTTTGTGTATGGAAATGCTGATGATGAGATTTGCTTTCATAGCATGTGTTATTTAGCTCCCATCCTTGTGGCTGACTAATGTTTAAGTACACCTGGCTGTTGGCTATGCTGTGCTGGTTTGTATGCCTTTACACCACTGCAAAGGAATGAGGGGGTTCGTTGGAAGTCTTGCCAGTTCTTTGAGGAGGCTGCGATTAAGACAAGATGGTGAAGCCACACACGTCCAAACACCTGGGAAACAGCTGCTGCTGCCGCTGCTGCTGCTGCTGCTGAAGCAACGTTCAGGGACCAGTCCACTTCTGGTTAATAACCTTATCTCAGCACTGAGTCGTGTCAGATTAGAGAAAAAGCCACGTCTAATAAACCTGACCCTCCGGGATGTAAAGTGGGGTTTTCAGTGATAAACGATAAACTAAGCAGATTTTTAAAAGATTGTGCTGCTTGTTGAGCAATGTGGTGATCTTTACAGGAATGACATTTTCAAACCTTTGTGTGGATGCATTGATGTGTGATGAGCTGGTGATATCATGTAAGATGTGCATTAACAGATGTTAGACCAGAACAGTAAGGGCTACTTTTAGGAGTTGCAGCCATATTTGGACTACAGCAGCAACATTGGAGCAGCTGTAAAAAGTCACTCGAAAATACTCCAACACCAACATTTGGTTGAGTACTTTGAAATCCAAGGTGCATTTTTGTCTGGTGTACTTTTCTTGTTCCTGCAGATTATTGACTAAACATGACATGACATGATATTAAGACTGCATACATCCTTGAAAAGTTCAAGCAGTTAAAAACCTTTGCCAGGTTTGGGTGTGACTGTGTCAGAATGGAAAAATTGAAAGAATAGTTTTAAATTCTAGCAAATACACTTATTTGTTTTGTTACCAAAAATTAGGTAAGACGATGAGTTATAGTTCCAGTTTTATACGAGCCAGGCTATTTCTTGGCCGGGCACGCTACCTAAAATCACAAACTGACGCTTTTATACTTGAGGGAGGTAGACTTTGAGCTTTACACGTACCAGTAAGTTGATTATATTATCTTTGGAGGGAGCTAGGTTAGCTGTTTCCAGTCTTTATGCTAAGCTAAATGAACTGGCTGCTGGCTGTAGCTTCATATTTATGATACAGACAGTGTTGAATCTTGTAACAAGAACACAAACAAATGTATCTCCCAAAATATCAAACTATTCCTTCAATTGTTAGAATAGGCCGGTCATTCTCAACTAGAAACTCACTATTTCCCTTTCTGCAACCACAAACATGCTGAATACAACAAGTTCATGGCTGTTTGACTGGAGTTGTCAATAGACATCATGTGGAATGTCTCCTGCTGAAATAGAACTGGGCCAGGAACGCTGAGGGAAAACAGATCAAGACAAACTCAGATTGTTAACAGCGTAAGAGGATCCAACTGGGATTTTTCCTGGGCTACCTTGCTCAAGGTCACATCATGGCTACTGTGGGAAGAACATTTCTTTCCCTTTCAGAGTTTAGCAGCTGCTCTGGTGCATTCAATCCCTCTTCTCGACAATATATGGTCCCCTTTCTTGTCTGCAAGGTTTTACACTTCACTAAACTATGCATGTTACAATTAAGCGGGTGGATGTAATTCCCCTCCAAACACAGGCCAGAATGGTTTATTTACTCCTTTAGGAAAGTCTCTGAAATTGCTGCAACCAAAAAACAATTTGTGGCCTAACAAGCGACTGAGGCGTAGAAGGTTTCCACTTTTAAAAGACGTTGTGGATCCAGGAGTCTCCTGCTGAGTCTGCAGCCAGTGACAACCTTCACATTTCCAGCCAAGGGGTGGGGGGTGGGGGGTAGAAAACACCGGCCAGATTGCAGAATAATTTCCTCTCTTTTATTCAAGTCCAGAGAAACGAGACAGGAAGTTGACTATTCCTTCAGACCACCAATGACTGGCAGACGGCTGATGGAGTCTGCTATCCCCTGGTCTCAGATCAGCATCTGATCTCCATTTACTAATTCCATAGCAGTCAGAAACTGATTCAGGGTCAGCTCCTCGGGCCATCCCTGCCCTCCACACCCCAGAGACTGAACCAAGAAAATGAATTTAGCATGCCACGGCCTTATCTCATTGCCAGACACTCTGAATTTTGTAGCTAATTTGCCTTCATTACTGCCAGATGTGGCGACATGCAGACAGATGTTTATTATATTAAATAGCTACAGGCGGCTCAGAGAAATGATTATTCCTCTGTTGTGAAGCTCAGGAGATCTGCTGGGGGATTGGTGTCTGACTTGTACGACCACTGAGCTTGTTTCGACATTAGATATGCTTTGTCAGTACTAAAACAGATTTAAAAAATGAGGTGACCCCAGCTTTCGGTATGTGAGGTCACACTCACTTTGGGTCAGACTTCCCAACTGTTGACAGACAAAACCCGCAAGATTTGTGTTGTGTTGCGTACACGGATGGTTTTCGCTCGTCCTGGCTGATGGCTTGGGTTTTCCTCTTATGTGACAAAACATTTCATCATTCGCGGATTATCTTCAAGCTTGGTGAGAATCTTTTGACCATATCGGATCACAGAAACAGCACTCGCTCGGTGCAAACACCAGCTGAGGCCAACTTTAGCTTGGAAACACTGAGCTGCAGAAATCCCACGGTCATATAATATGTTCACACGAGTTGCCATCAGTGTGAATCCCAGCACGGACTCCATAAAACCCCATCAGACCCCATCAGACCATCTCCTTTCAATCTCCAATCCAGCCACGGCTCTTTGTATGATTAAAAGCATATACAAGGGCTTTGCATCTTGCAGATGTTGCCATAAATCACTGCTTGGCCCTGCCTCTGCAACTGGCTGCCTGACAAATGTTCCACAATAACTGCGGCCCCCACCCCACCCTTCCAGTAAAAAAGGAAAAAAAAGAAAAGGGGTAAAAGAGAAAGAAAAAAAAGGGCTGGAATTCCTACCCGGCTGCTTGTAACTCTTTCAGGACTATTGTAAAGTCTCAGCCATGTCAGCACAGGTGGAAACCTGAGGGGTCATAAAACCAGAAAGAAAAAAACCCTCCCACTCTGCGCTTTCTTTTTCCCAACAATGTCTTAAACTCCCCGCTGTCCAGCCCTCCACTGTGACTAATTCCACACAAATCTAAAGAGCTAAATCAGTCAGGCTGCTTGTGTGTCTGTGGACGGCAGTAACCGACACCCCCATGCCTGTAAAAGACGCAACCATAATGGCTGAGATGGAAAGCGGGCTGAGAATCACAGTCTCAGGGGCGTTCTAGAAAGATGCTCTCTCAACGCTCCAATCTTCACCCCCATCCTGCTACTTTAAAAAGTTTTACACTGATAGTGACAAGAGGGAAAGCCAATTAGGGACAACTGGAATTGGACAGTTGAAGTCACATTTTTGAGGGATTTGAGGGGTGGATGACAAAGTTTTATAGCACAACTGATACCAAGTTACCACCAAGTCCAGAGGGAAATATCTGGCTCTTGAGTCACTAATTGCTCCAAATTGTTAACAAGCTTGTCACTAAATTTGTTTGTCTGCCATTTGGTTGGGTGTTGGGTGATAATTCTCTGAGTCTGTCAAATCAGCAAACTCTTTCACATTACACACAGTCATTTGACCCATTTTAGTGTAACAAGATTAAGTCAAAACCTATATACATATATAAACATATATGGCTGAACTGTGTATGAAATGTTTGAACATACATAAGAGATAAGATGGTAACTTTGTTTTATGAATGTAAATTTTGATTAAAATAATGAGCTAAATTAATGATTTTTTTGTTGTCTTTGGTGACATCACAGGGGGGAAAGACCTAAGAGGTCCTTGTTTTTGCATAATGGTATGGTCAAATGTCCCACCTAGTGACCTGCCCACCAGGATTTCTCGAGTGGTCCTAGAGGTAAGTCCAAATCTTTTGGGCTGGCTGAAAGCTTCCATCTCCGCCATCGCTGCATTTTGGGATTCTTGGTTCTTCCAAGCTTCAGTTGACTTTGGCCAACCAACGGTTTAACTTCATCACTCAGTCAGTCATTCACTCAGTGCAGCTTTAATAACATTTGTTGCAGTCTAATTAATTTGACTTACAGTATGCACTTATTCACAGTCAAGCTCAAACTGCTACGTCTCCACATTTCCAGACAGCGTTTGAGGTTTGGGGTAGCGTCTATTTTGAAGGGGTGAGGTGTGAGGGCTTGAAGTGATGAGAGTGGAGATTTATGGGTGAGACACTGACAACAAAGCGCCGGGGGCTGAACTGCTTGCCTGCACCTGGGACACTTAACCATTCTTTGTTTTAATTTTACAGCTTTACTTTAAAGTTTTACTTCATTATCTTTCAAATACTTACTAACTTCCAGTGTCTGGTACTTATTACTTACTTTAAAAGAAAAGGGAAATCTTGCACGGTGGTCAAGAACTACCTAAGAAGTTAAAACTTTGATGAGGTTCACAAGATCTTTTTTTTTTTTTTTTTACAGCGCTACCATGTACACAGTGCAACATTCAGATATTATTTAAATTCAGTCTAATTGCCTGATTGCGTGTGGTTACAGTTTCAAACACTTCAAAAATTATCCCAAACAAATTGCCAATAAGGATGTAATTGTTTTGTGTTAGTCAAACATTCGTCTAGGATGAGTCCAGGCTGGTAAAGACTTGACCCCCAGGGTTTGTTGTTTTTTTTTTTAACGAGCCACAGAAGGAGAAAAATGAAGAAAGGTCACCTTGGGAGATTAGTTTAAACTCCAGGTGGCTTCCGCTCATCCTGTCAACACTACCTGACGCTCCAGCCTTGTTGCATTCCTTCACTGTATGCAAAGAGAGTTGTGACATGGTGGCTGGCATTGCTTGCAGCCTGCAATTATCTTTCCAATTTGTTTGAGCCTGTTTGATCCACTTGACAGTGTCTGGGAAACCTTGTCTGGTTATGAGAATAAAAATATATACAGATATGCATAAAAACAGATAGGCAAAGTGTTCACTCTGCTGCTCACTTGTTTTCACAATCACTCTCCTCTCTGATTGGCTCTATGAACCCATATTCAGTTTTCTATTTAGCTACTTTAAGCTCTAAATAATTGTATCTGATAGACTCAACAGAGAGATTTCAATCAAATCATTTGTCTGTGGATTTGTCTGAAATACCTCCTTCAAATGAAGCTGTTAAAGGTTAGTTGTAGTTCAGTGTTATGACTATGTTTGACCCTTTTTGACCCACTTTTACATATGAGTGCAGTATTAACACCCCGAACACCTTTATCTTAGCCTGAAATTGTATAACTTTTCTAAACATGATCCAAAATGTACAAAAATAAAGTATGTCGTAATTTTTGTAGAGCTGATGCATATTTTTGTGTTCAGGGTTCAATTTGACCTGTATTTATAATAAAAAAAAATTAAAAAACACAACACATTTCACATATAATAACATTCATTATGTTCTCCTGTTTATGGTTCCATAAGACCATAATAATAAAGTGTGGTTATGCATGTTTTTTCTCAATAAAAAATAGTGTAAAATCTCTCTATCTGCAAGATTAATTAAAGATTGATCACCTATTTGTTAATAATTGATGAAGGTTTTTTGAATGGATAAGTAGATCTGTGGTACAGAAATTTGGTATAGACATATGAACAGTATATGTAAGGGTTTAAGTGTGTCAAGTCGTTTTTTTTAGGCTGTCCTGACACAGAGGTCAAATCTAACATTCTGACGTTTCTGAATATTATTAGTCCATTCATCTATAATCAGAAGTGGATTGTGGACTACAATTTGGCGTTTTTTCTACAAAGTTTGCTCACTGAGTGCAAAAAGTAGCCAAAAAGTATTTAGCAGTTTTCAGGTTTGCTTCCCCATGACAGTCCCATCAGCCTCAGCTCTACTTTTCTGTTTAGTCATCATTAGCAAACGTCAGTATGTTAACACACCAAACTAAGATGATGACATTGGTAAAACATTGTGCATGCTAAACATCAGCATGTTAGCATTGTGATTGTCAGCATGTTATGTCAGTATGGTGGTGACGGTAGCTCAAGCACTGCTGTGTCTAAGTGTCAAAGAGCTACTGTGTCTGTAGACTCGTAATGGCAGCAGATGGTAAAACCTGTATTTAAAAGATTGCATAAATCTGTATTGATCCCTGTGGGGAAACTCTGTGTCACTGCTGCAGCAAACATGAAGAGCAAAGAGAGAAACAGAGTATAAATGTCACTGATGACGACACTAGAAAAAGTTGTATACAAATGTATATAAAATATATGAAAAGTTAAATCACTGAACTGTGATGTAAATAAAATGTTCCTACTTTAAAATGACATTTCACAACTGCCAGATGTGTAAAGGCACATTTTAAAACAAGTCTAAATAAAGCCATTAATCCCCCTCAATCATCAGTCTCCACCTGACCTTTGACCCCTTGTAGAATCAACACTTCAGACACTCCTGGGTCAAACACGCTGGCGCTGAGTGTGTGCTTGACTCTGGACTATGAGCCAAGAGACATACACTCAAACACGCAAACTCTTTCTGTTTGCACTGGTTTTCGAACAATAAGTGTTTTTTAAAGACCAATTAACTTTTTAATGCCAAAATTTGGTAGCAATAAAACAATGTTTGACACTTAAAACACAATATCTTTTTTTATTTAAGGGCCTGGATTATTTTAACATGGAAGTAAAAATGTAGCTTTTCACAAAGGAATAAAGAAAGACTGCCACCTGAAGAAAGATAGAAATTGGCTTTAGCTCACAGGATTTAGATTCTTTTATTTTTTAGAGCTCCCCTGCTGTGGGCCGCACCCCCTGCCCACCAAGTGCAGTTTTCAAAAGGCGTGAGTGATGTTGTCCGTGGGAATGATGGGAAAATCCTTGCGCTGACAACGAGCAAACAAACACTAAAGGTTTTTAATTTCAAGCCAAGCCTTCTGTCGACAGCTCGAACAAATGAAAGCAAAGGAAGGAATGAGGACGGGGGGAAACGGAGAAGAGAAAGACTAACATGACACAGTGCTAATCGAGCCTCTTTCTTTTAAAAAAAAGAAGAAATATCTCTCCCCTTTGTTGATGCTAAGAGCTCTTTGTAGAGACCTAATCTGATAACAGGGTGTGAGTGTTTTCATAGGTTAACCTCGCCACTATTTATGGAGACCCAAAATTGTGTTTGTGAAACCTGCTGTGCTACGTGGAGTCTCACTGAGGGGAGTAACACTTCCAAACAAGAGTTTCATCTTGTACTGATTATTGGCCTACATTTCAATTGGATTTTCAATTGCTTCTCTGAGAAGAAAGTTTGGAGAGCCTCATTTTATATGTTGGCTGGAATGCCATAGCAATTAACTCATACTTTCTTCATGTTTGCCAGTCATTAATGAGTACAATATGTCTCGTCCCTCCACATGTGATGAATCTTGTCTTGGCTTGATGGCTCGTGCTTTTTCCTCATGTGGATCCAGAATCCAGACAGAAAAGAAAATAGTCCTGTTAAGTCAAGGCATTTTGTGTGTTTACCAGCCTCTTGGAAGCCAGATTCTGCATCTCTGACACCAAATTGAAGTAGAAAGACGTCTTTAATAAGCATTTCCAACTCGGTGGTGTCTGACAATAAAAACAGCCAATACCGTCACACACTATGAACCCTGCGATCGTGTCCTGGCAAGCACTGTTGTGCAAACAGCGCTGCTTTTTAGAACAACTGAGCTGTCGAATATTTATTGTTTGGTTTAGGTTTCAGTGAGAAATTACGACATCAGTCGGCGGCATAGGAGCTGCTCATTCAAGGGGGATTTCCCACCTTCCCTTCAGACCAGCGCTGTCTGAGCCTGATCAACTCACAGATCTGTCCAGAGAGACTGCATGCTGTGTTGATGGATAGCTCATCTCTTTCAATCTCAACAGTCATAAAAAAAGATTGTTTGACTGACATGGACGATTGAAAACAAAAGTGTTATTTTAGTTTGAAGCAGCTGATGTCTGGTGCAATAGTATTTTTATTGTCAGAGTTTTATTCTTATTGCGGTGGTGAAACCTCTGACAACATCATGGGACACTAAATCTCTCCACTGGAACCAGACTGATGACATAGCTATTTATTTAAGGGCTTATCTTTTAGGAGGTCAAGTGTTTCTGTATTGTTGTCCAAAGATATTAAGATGAAGCTGTTATTATATATGACCTTTAAAGCAATTTCCAACATACCTCATTACAGGCAAGGACAGCAGCATTTAAAATGGCTTAATTTTACTAAAATATATTTCAATGGAATTGCTGGTGTACATTGTACATTTGTGTAAATCTTTAATTTTAGGTACGTTTTTTGTGAACTGATCATGTTTGAGGGACTAGAGATAGCTATTGTAGCTAATGCTGCATCATCTACTTTTATTTAACCTTTGCGCAGTATAAACTGCTCCATAAAGTAGGCAAGAGGTTTGTAGACAATTACAAGACAGGAGTTGAGCTCTTCTTGTTTCATCACTGGCCAGGCTTAAAAATAGCTTGCTAATTAAGATGGTAGTGTGTTAGCAGTTAGCTCGCTGGCTAGTGGCTAACCAATTAGCCAAGTAAGTAGCCAAGTCACTTTTTCACTAAATTAAAGCACCACATATAGTACCAATCAAAAGTTTGACCCCCTAACCTTCCTATTTTTTTATAAAATTATATTTATCCCGAAAACAATGTAAAAACATTATTCTAAGTCTGAAACTAAATGTTCTTAAAACAAAATACAGCAACATGGAGATGGGAGCACGTACACTCACACTCTTCAGTTGAAGAGCTGTGTGATTTGTTACATCACTTAATTGAAAATATACTTAATCGAAAATATACTTAATCAAAAGCAAATGTTGGTACTAACATTTTCTAACAGAGTGAAACCTCATATCAAAGCAGAACATTATAACTGATGGCCCCATATATCAGTCTAACTCTACTAAAGAAAAAAAAATCTGCTGAGAAATACAAAAATAATCATTCACAGGCTCAATATGACATATGCTTGTGGGCCCACCCAGAAGAGTGACTGCAGCCATTTGTCTTTTTTCATAAGCTATTTTATCATCTGATGTGTTGTGCTGAAAATGTACACACGTCCTCCCACACTGACTCAGCGCGCTAGCTCCAGATGGGAAAACGGAGCCATCTTTCCTTTTTGCGTGAGGACGGGCATCGTTACACTCTCTTCATAACAAAGATTTTCAAATTTTTTTCCAGACTGGATGGCAACAGCCGCTGTGTGGCGACTCCATAAGCGTCTTGGATAATGTCTTGGCACTGATGGCTCAGTTTCTGAAACATAAATAAGACTGCTTTAAGTGCTGCCCGGCAGGCAGGGGCCATTGCCGACCTCTATTCCTGCTATGGTGCCTGCTCCCTTGTGACAGGGGACATTCACATGCTCTTGTTTGTTAAAAATAGATGTTGTGATGGTGTTAAAGTTTTTAAACTGAGCAGCTTTATAAGCCCCGTAGCACTATGATATTCCTTAGATATCCCTGTCCTGCCCTGACTTAAAGTGTTTCTCGGGTGTAGTATATCTGATTTATGGGGCTATAAACTAAAATCAGAGAAAAGCATCAATAAAAAGGGCCATCTGATATATGTGTATGATTACACACTATGAAAGAGACACTCAAATGAATGATGATTTTAAAGGAGCTAAAGGGGGCCAAAAGGTAAATATTATATAAGAAAGATTGAAAGTCAAGGTATAGGTGGGAAAAGGAAACATAGAAAGAAAGAAGAAGAAGAAGGAGGAGGAGAGAAGGCCTGCAGAGGCTCTGTCTATCCTGGCCTGAATTACTATCATTATTGTAATGACTCTGTAATGTTTTCTTTCCTGGACCAGTAATTGTTACCAAGCTGCTGTTCAGAGGTGCAGGTGGACAAATTGCTGCCGAGCATTACTTTCCATGATAGCAAGGAAAACATAATCATTTCCACCATTCAGGCCTCAAACAGGACTCTGTTTCCTCTCTGAATTGAACTGTTGGCATTTGTTGGTGTTTTTCTCACCAAACATCAGTTATATTTTATACTTATGAGCACAAAAGAAAATAAAGAAATCAGTTTAAGTGTCCTGCTGGGACTTATTCTACTTGAAATGGGTTCTAGGCACCTTTTTTCACGATTGTATTCTAACATTTTATGGTTGAAGTCTGAATATATGTGTAGTCTGAACGCTCTTTTTCAAAATCTATTACTGGATCAGTAAAGATCTTCTAAATATGGAAAAAATGCAGACTTTTCCTGACATTGGACCATTTTCCCCTTTCTCCAGCCCTCAGTGAGCCAGAGTTGTGTTGTATCCGCATGTATTGACCCTTTTAAACTTCCACGGTCCATATAACCCATATGAACCCCCGCCCACCACCACCTGCGGCAAACTGTCCATGACTCTTAAAACCAGCCAGATGTTGCTTTTAGTCTAGAATTCGGCTAGACGGCCTCATGACAAGGACTTGCAGGAATGATGCAAATTAGCTTGCTGCTGTGAGAGGATTTTTTTAGTGCTGGATAATAGATTGGATTGCATTTCATTATCTAATCTATGATCTAATTATATCTTATTGAACTAATCTAATTAATACAATAATGGAGACAAAAAAAGCTAGTCTTTGTTTTGCTGGGAACAGTATAGAGGCTTGCTTTGGAAACATCATGTTTTTGATAAAGTGTTACTTTCTCTTAGCGCACTTTCTCTTTACAACCTCTACTTTAGTCAGTGTTTTCCTACATTTCCCAGAATGCTGTACAACTACACCCCCAGGAGAGAACATGTCTTGACTTGTTGCTCTCAGTACTTTTTAGGAGTAGGAGGAGAAAATGAGAGTAGATGCATTAGACACATCCTTAGAACAAAACTGAACTTATTGCTCACTCAGAACTCCACCTGCTTTATAGTTGCATTGCATTTTGGGCTGTTACTTTGCAAATTGGTCTCTGTATCTTTTCTGCAGTGGATTTCTCACTGTATGATTGCCGAACACTTTGCATACATATCAAAATGCATTGAAAAACTAACTTTATACCAGCCTGCATAAAAAGGAAATTCTGTTATTTGTGTTATATGTATAAAAACTGACTGTAAAGATTCAACCAGCCTCATTTATACAGTAAAAAAACAAACCCATATACTCATAAGCTATTAACCAAGCGGTTGTGTTGGCATATTTGTCTCTAACAGACAAATTCACTTAGAAAATTATTAAATCTGCATTACTGATTTTTTTGGCCACTCAGAGGGCAGCAGAGCAAGCTGTAAACACAACACTGACAAACAGTATTATCACTATATAAAGCTGATATGGCAAATAGCTTAATTTTTGTACACATTGTGTCAATACGAAGCAACATTAATATTCATTTGGAGTTGTGTTTCTGGCCACCGACAACTATAAGTCTAATATTCACTCTCCTTTCAGCTCTGTTTTGTCTACACCAACTCCCAAGGGATATATCTCACTCTTTAGCCACTAAATGATCAGTTACTGTATGTTCACCACCAGTAACAGCTAATTGCTAACTTTGTCTGCTGTTTGGTACTGAATTTTTTCACCGAAAGCTGTTGCATACTTAGGCTGAAAATTATGGTAATTCATGTTGAAAGCAAACCAAAACAGTTACGTTGTGGGCCTTCAAACCTAAACAGTAGCAGATGACACTAAGACGCTCTGGGGAGCTACGGGGAACTCCAGAATTGGGTAATAATTCACCATCGACCGTCTTCTGAGTCGGTAAGTTGACACCTTTCACATAACACATGGTCATTCGAACTATCTTGAATGTAAAAAATATTGATAGCTATTTTACTTACTAGTAGGCCATAAACAGATGTGACTGAATTCATAGTATCCTTTTAAGAACTCTATAGGACATTGTATACAAGTAATACAAGGACAAGTAATACAAGTGTGTGCTTTGTAAGGGTCATACAAACCACAATGTGAATCCATTCATCACATTTCCATAAAAATGTTCAAGGTACACAGCCAATAGTTATAGAAAGCAAGTTGAAGTATTTACATAGAATAAATGCAGTGGATACAAAACACAACCTTCTACAAAGAATATGCTGCATGCTGCATTCCAGTTTCAGACATAAGTGTCACAGAAACATTTTTTCTTTCTTTTTTTTCCCACCAGCATCTTTCTTTTCAGTCCCAGATGGTCCTTTGCTGAGTTCTTTAAAGTCCTTGAAGGCAAACATACATCAAAAGGCGAATTCCACGTCTTTGAAAGTGTTGTAATTACCAGTGTGAAAGCAGCGCATATGTGGTGCACACTGCATCAATCATACAGTAACACCTGATTTTAATCACCTCACCATGGCTGCAGTGATCGTTTTGACACCCACAAAATAGCTAAGAGCTAAGTGCTTGAAAGAGGAGAAGTGGGATATTAAAAGTGTAATTTTGTGCTTTCAGGGAACAAGCACAGTGACAGCCACCAGCTGTCATTGTTTTTATGAAATGAGAAAACACCCTCACGCAACTGTATTGTCAGAATTCTCTCCCCTGCAGTGAGTTTAAAAGATAGTCCCCAGCATTATGAAAACATGTCTTCATTCAACACCACAGTCCACAAATAAAACCATAAAAATTGTCTCAATTTTGGTGACAAAGGGACAAAGCTTTAGGGGAGATGTTCTGCATTCTCAGACATGACCACAATCAAATGGTTTTCTACCACTGGTAATCTGGAAAATATTCTGTTTCTACACTACACTTCCCAGAAATGAACTGTCAATCAAACAGTACTGTTATGCTTTCTTGAGTTCCTGCAGATGGTGCTATTTCCCTTGTATGTTCTTCCATACTGGCTATCACTGCTAATGCCAACCAGCCAAGCAGTTACATCCAGAAATAACAAGCCATATTTTTATCCACCTGGCAAATGTAAGTACAATGTTCACTCTCCTTGTTGCTCTGTTTTGGTCATCACCACCACTGCCAAAAAATCCACTATGTTCTCCAATTGGACGCTAACTTTATCTGCCCTCCATTTAGTGCAGGGTATGTCTGGTTTTTACAGCTTTTCTTTGCGAAAAACAAAACAGAAAAGCTGTGGACCATAAAACAAAAACAATGGGTTGAAAGATGCTAAAATAGTGACCATTTTCACATCATGCAACCATGCCATCCATTACTAATAGAAAATATGTTTTAAATTAATGGCTGGAATTGATACATAGAATAATTTTGGATTGTCTGTGACACTTTTAAAGATGTATTCTTAGTTTTTCAGCTGTCTTTTGTAATGACTTTCTAAAAGGAAAAGTCTTTTTGGTCCAGTGGTTATCACATGGCTTGCAATTCCAGCTGTGGCCACTGTACCAGACTTGACATACACATTGACATTTTTATTTAATGCTAACCACCCAGTTTCACCTCCTGCTATGTGTAATGAAAAAATGTCAAATGATTCCCCACCTGTGCGATACAATAAAGCAACCAGACAGCAAACCGAAAAAACTTTCATTAACTGTCATTTTAACTCTCAATATCTGAATTTTCATCCTGTATGACGTTTTGAAAGGGCTTTTTCTTGGTGTTTGCATGGATTTGACATGCATTTTTGCAGGGGCATCATTCACATATGTTATTATGTAGCCCCTGGCTTATTGTCTTTGGCCCTCGCCCACCTCAGTGTAAGTCACAGAGCCTCACCAAACTGTATTGGAGAGACATGTTTCTGGTCAATGACTCATGCAGCATGTTGAACCATGCGAAACCGCAGCTCTGTGCCCGTGTGTTAGTCTGCCAGAAGGCCTACAGTACTGTCGGAGCGTGCCTTACAAGCCGTTTCCATGCTCTCTCAGCGAGTAAACTTGCAAACAGCTGCGTTTTCCATCAGAAGTGGTTTCTGAAGATGTGTTTTTTTCCCCTGTATTCCTGATGGGGGGAGAGGGGAATGACAGGATCGGGGGATGGGAGGCAGGGCCGCAGATAAAAGTGAGACGTGCCTCGTACTCAACAGTACAATCCATGCACATGTTTATTAGTAAGAAAAGTTTTGAATCATGCAGACTAAGCTTTACTGCTGACTTGAAGAAGGTCACCGTGGCCTGTGGGGCAAAACCAATCAGATTGTTTTCTTATCTAATGAACTGTGGGATGAGTCACTTTAACTCACATTAAAGGAATTACTTTTTGTTAGTAAGAAATGTTATGTCTCGTTCAGACTCAGACAAAAATGTGTGCACTTTGTTAACTTAATGCAGTGAAAATCCTTCATGATCTCTGAGCATCACTGCACTTTCTCCCCCTCACTTTGTGTTTTTACTCTATAAAAAATCCAAAAGAATGTAAACAGATAATTTAATTGGTATTTACGTTGTATTACTGTTGTCAGTTCCTGAGGTTAATTCACATCTTAATAAATTAGATTAAGCCCAGTGTAAAGTGAAGTGTTTCCCAGAAGTCTTCTTTTGTGGACCAGGAAGCAGCATCAGAGCGACCTCTAGTGGTTCCACGTGCATTTTTATGCAAACTCTGCTGTGATTGTGATCATTTTATATCATTAAGTTTTGTTTGGCATGCCATGCATTTTTTTCAGTGGAATAATAAATCCAATTCATTTGCAAAATACACCAACTTAAACTATAACTTATCAAACTAAAATTATTACTGTTTACTGATCAGTAAATCCAACAGAAATGTACTTGATGCATTGAAAGAAAGTCATATTTTATTGCAGATTTGCTGCAGTCCGATTTTTAAAATCCTTGATTGGCAGTGGAATATATGAGCAACTAAGACCATTACTTCTGTCGGATGTATTAAGTGTAAAATCTTATCCACAGTTTGTAGAAAACAGAAACGTTTTTGTTGGAGGTGTACCCGACTAATTGTATATGCATGTGTGTGGTGAATTTGATCACCTTATAATGAAAAGTAGTCTGACATCTTAGCAAGGCGACTGCCTTTGTCATGTTTTTTAAATGAATCACTTCACTTTTATTTTTGTCTTTACTTAAGCCATCAAAGTTCGCTCGCATATTAATGTGTTTCTCCTCCACGCGTACATAAAATAACTAGAGTGTGCGCAGGTCATATTCTGCATGTATTTTCTTGAAGTTTACTCTTTAATTGCATGCTTGCCTGAGCCGTCAGCTGATCAATAGCAGCGTGTGCGGTGTTAAAAGCTGGATCGTGGGCAGATTCTGCCTCACCCGGCCGTGACTAATGAGTGTGATGTGCAGTGAAGATACAGGGTCAGAGCCAATCCGCACCCTCCTGAATAATGAACCCCATGCTGAGATAGAGGGAGCGCAGGTTAACTCGGGGAAATGATAATTAGACAGAGTGCTGTTGGGGTTCAACATGTGTGTTCTCATTTAGATTTTAAAGTTCTGCTTTGATGATCAATGGCAGCACCATAAAAATGGTTTGTTAATGTTCCTCAAATTAAAGTTCTTCTCAAAGCCTAATCCCTTCCATTGCTGCATGAATCACATATTGTATGTTTTGATCAAAATCTCTAACCTGATTAAAGATGTGACCTTGGTTTATTTCCCATCTCGCTTGAATTGGAGAGTTTCAACCTTAAAAGGAAATGCTAACAATCTGGTTTTGACTGAAGAAAACCATTTGTGGATACTATTTTTTTTGCTCAAGGACACCCTGGCTGTTTCACAAATCAAACCCTTGACCTTCCAGTTCCAGGAGAGTAGGCCTATCTATCGCCACAAGCCCACTCTGCTGTCCTAGTTCTTATCTACTATGTCAGAGACGGGCAAGTGTCAGCAAAAAGACATCAATCCTCTTCTCACATGGGTCCTCAGTGAAGACATGGTAATCCCCCTGGTTGTGGATGTTCAGGTTGAGCTGCTCTGCCACTGCCGCAGCTCAACCACACAGCCGTGACAAAGCCGCCAGATTGGAGGACAGTTATCTGGACTCGCAACGCAGGAGACGAGACGAGAGGTCAAACTAAATTGGCTCACCAGAGAGAGGAGTCCACCCTTCAGGCAATCTCCTGCTCCTCCCTTCAATGAATTGGAAGTCCCACCGGCTGCCTGCTCGGCTGTGAGAGGGTAGACACGTCTCGCAAATGGGGCAAAACAGGAGAACGAGGTGATCCAGCGACGTCCTTGGAGTTTCACATGACAAAGAATTTAACGGCAGGATAGATTTTAGTCTTCATGAGAGTTCAGACCTTGCCTGTTTGGAGAATGAATAAAAATGGTGATTCTAGTGACGTTTGGTGCATTTTCTCCACAGTGTTTCATTAAAGAATCTCACCTGCAAAAGCTGTTAACTGTAACTGTTGATTGGCATATGTTGAAGGGTTGAAGGGTTTAGAACAGAGATTATTGGCAGACAGAACCACATTTTAAGTAATTCTCAAGACTCTGACTAACATTTAGAAAGATATCTGAAAGGTAAACCCATCATCTTCTTAAATGCAATTTGATTAGCTTGTCATTGGTTTGAATAACTCAACAACTTCCTTTAAACTCAGTATGAAACTGAATAGCAGATTCTTATGACAAAAGCTATGGGGTTTCCATCCAATCTATGCCAATACAAGTTCAAAGCTCTTTTCCTAAAACTGCACTAATCAATAGTTTTATTTATACAGTGAAACAAAGTGTGTTTATGCAATGTGAAAGGTGACTAAACCACATACATAGAATTAACCCAAATTTCCCTTTTGCCATATAAACTTTTTATGGTAATAATATGTCAGAAGAAAGTCTTCATCTTGTACAGCGGTGGTTCTCAAAATGGGATCCAGGGGTCCATGAGGGGGTTCCAGGGTGTACCAAAAAGGGGAACAATTTATTTTCACCCTAATTTTTTTCAATTTGGTCATAGTTACTTAGTAGTTTAGGAGTCCTTGGTGGGGAAAAAAAGTGTAAGAAGCACAATTGTACTGTGCATGCCAGCAGTAAGAGCAGTAAGAGATATGGAGGCTTTTACTGAGACTAAGGAAACCAAATTACATCATGGCTCATGAGTCACAAATTCACCCAGAAGCACAGATAGATACTGGATTAATTGGATTATTACACGTACCCATTAATTATGTGCTCTGCTCTTTTCTCTCCAGTTACTTTCTCTTCAGGTTAGACTTGTTGTATTCTGCTGTGCTCTTCAATTTCCTAATGTTTTATTTCTTTTCTATTCTGTTATCTTGTTCAATTTTTTCCCCCTCCATTTAGTTTATTTAAGTTCCATTATATATAATTGGTTTCCTTTTATTTGTTCCACTTTATGTCTGGTGGTCTGAATTATCCTCTATTCTTTCTTATTTCTCAGCTTACAATTCAGTTTACAGAGTTCCCAAAATCATTTTCGACAAATACATGACTGAAAATACTTGTCAAGGTCAGTGTAAGGATTTATTAATGAGCCTATGGCTTTAGGGAAAGTTAATAAAAGGGGGGAAAAAGCCCTGCTTTTACCCCAGGACATTGTCCAGTGGTTGTTATGTTAATCACTCAGGCCTAATTAATACCATGCATATTATTAGCAAAATGAAGATTGAAATGCCAGCATGCGTTAATTACTATTCAAAAAGTCATCTACATTTCTGCAGTGAATGTTAACAGTCTGCCAGCACTAATTTACTTGAACCCTTCTCCTCTGTGAATGAGTAAATGGCATATTGCATAAGTTTTTAGAAATAATAAATAACAGACAGGGGTAATTTGGTGATAAGTGAAATTTAAAATGTCACCCGATACAATATCTACTTTCACTTCACCTGACAAAAAGTCAAGAAGTGATTGTGAAAGACCTTCTGTGTGCGCTGTCCAGCAAAACCTATACTTAACTCTCATACAGGATGTTTAGCTGTATCAAGATTATCTACTGCATGTGAGTGTGTGTGTGGTTGTGTGTGTTTCAAGGGGATTTCCCGATATAATCTCTAGTCCTTTCATTTCTAATAAACCTCATTCAGTGTGCCACTAATCCCTCGACTTATTGTTGTTTTTGAGACGACGTGGGAAAAGGAAAAGGGCACTTAACTCACTCACCAGCTCCTTCCTCTTCTATTTGACTTTAAATGACTGAAAACATGATCAGCCACACATGACAAGATTGTCATCCGCCAGGCTTTCAGGTGCCAGAATACACCACAAAAGAAACTTGAAATCTCAGGATGTCAAAATAAGCATGTATCTTGACTTAGGCAAAGTTTGATAACCCACTCGGTTAATTTTCAATATAATAAATATCTTGAAATGAAAACCTAATAAATCACTCATTCACATAATTATTGACTATTAAAACATAAATCTGTATACATACAGTGGATGGAGAAGTTCTATTGATTGAATTGTCTGGTATCTCAACTAAAACCATTTGTTCATGAAGGAGAATGAGGTATGGTGTTAAGGATTGTTGGTCATATATGTCAAAGCTATTTCTATCACTATATAGTACCACATAGAAAAGATGTCCTTACTTTTATGCAGTAGGCTACAAGGCAACTGCCTAAGTAGTCTCATTATGCCACCATTAAACGCATCATTAAAAGTGCACTAAATGTCACAACGTGGCACAGACAATAGTCTAGTTCCGCTTACTGCGTCTCTGTTAATAATTAAATGTAAATGGAATTAGAATAGGTGCATACTGACTTGAACTTTGTTTCTGAGGGTGGAGGCTTACTTGTCCAGTTCATCTACAGTAGCCTATATGACAAAAAATGCTTCCTCACTCAACTATAGTGGCATGCAGTGAGATTTCTGTCAACACGAAGGAGAAGAAGGGAAGGGATTTCATTTGTGGTTCTTACAGCATTGAAAAATTACATTTGAAGCTTCTGCAGGAGGATTTCTTTACAGAAACTGTCATAAAACAATTCACAGAACACACTGCCAGCAGTTTTCCAAGTAATTATTTCTTTAGTTGAAAGTAGCTCCAAGGAAAACTGTCAATGAGGTCTGTGGAATAAGTGAGAAAATAATTTTCTTAGTAATTTAGGTCAGCCAACCATTAATTCAAGTTACAGATGGGCATAGTTTGAGAGAGATTTGAGAGAGAGGCCAAAGAGTTGTGTTCAAATTACATAAAAGTAAGTAATACAAAGATGGGCTCTGCCAATTTTAAACACCTCCTTAATTAATCCTAGACTCGCACACATAATTAATTGATTTGCATGCCCACCCCCCTACAGTGGTCTCAAACAGAGCTTCCCTGCTGGGGAAGTTAATTGTCAGGTTAGACTGTTCGCCTTCAGAGGGTTTGTGCTGTGAATTATAATGATTCCAACTTTTTCTTCCATCGCCAGTGTTGCCTATTAACAACTTAATGGATTATATTAGTACTTTCCAAAGTACCACATACACTATTAATCACAACAGCTGCTTTCTGTTGGCAGTAGTGGACACTCATCTGTCATCTATAGATATGACTAATAAAGTAGAAACAGTGATGATTTTATCATGCAAATGGGGACGTTTTCATAATTCATCTCATTTCATTTAGCTAAACTCATATATAAAGTTATGAATAAGGCTACTACTACAGTGTGTACCCCTTGCAATGATAGTAATAGGGATTAACTACAGATATAGAATACCTTGACATGTTGGACAATTTGATGCTGCTTAGTTTAGCTTAGCTTAGTTTAGCAAAGACTTGGAGTTACGTCTCAATCCCCTGAAACCAGAAGTTGTTGTTTTTAGACTTTGGTTTGTGTATGAATTAAACAAAGACGTGAACTTATGTAGGTGTAGGTGTATTTTGTTACCCTACTACACAGTCAGGCATGCTGTTTCCCCAGTTTCCAGTTTTTACACTTAGCTAATTAAGCTGACAGGCTGCTAGTGGTAGCCTCCTTTTTAGCGTACAGATATGAGTGGTATCAATCTTTTCATGTAATTCATGGCAATTTAGCAAATAAGCATTTTTCCCAAAATGTCAAACATAATATGCCAACACTGATAATGTTGCTACTTTCTCCAACTACTGCTATTACGAGACTAAATTTGCAGTATTAATAGCATACAGTGCCACAACATTAATGTTTTGTTAATTTCATTTCATATTGTTATATCTATTCTTCTTGTTTCCGAGATTCAAGTGACCATCTTTAGATCTGCACTCTTGTCCTCAATCAGCTGAATATGATTGTTATCCTCAGGCTAAAGAGCAGGCGCCTGGACTCAATATATTTTCTTTGTTCAAGTGTTTCCCCAGAGTGCCAGAGATGGGACAGA
Organism: Scomber scombrus; assembly: GCF_963691925.1. NCBI lineage: Eukaryota > Metazoa > Chordata > Actinopteri > Scombriformes > Scombridae > Scomber > Scomber scombrus. The sequence goes on from NC_084991.1 coordinate 7,457,019, forward strand.
AAAATGGCCAAAGGATGCCATATCGTCCAGTTTTTCCTCAGGTCTCTCTCCTCGTCTTCTTTCTTTCAGTCACATTCATCACAAGTTCATCCAAGGCCTTGAGAAGCAAATGTGCGTGCCAAAAAAAGAAGAAAAAAATTGTCATCACACATTTTTCTAAAAAGACATGTTGTGCAGAAACACAAGGCCATTATTACCAATAACGAAGTGCTTTTCACATTCATAGCTAAATAATTCAGCAGTCTCACATTATCAACTAAACCCCCAATGGAGAGCAGACACCTTAAAACTTCACAAAGGCAAGTGGGTGTCCTCACTCTTCGTCGTCTCTCCACGGTACAACTAAATTTGGCATTATTCTAATTAATGAGATGAGTTCATTAGTGTTCTTGGGGTTAATGTGTTGTCTTACAGCAGATTAGTGAAGGGATTTCAGTGTTGCTGGAGCATCCTAATTAGATCACAGTGGGTGCAGCCTGCTTAAATAGATGGAATAATGAAAGTTGTCACTCTTCTCAGTGGCAATTTGATTACTGCGCCGTACCTCGCCTGATAAAAAAAAGGCCCAACATTCACCTGGAACAGGACTAAATGAAATTAATTTGATTATATGTATCAATAAAACAGCACCAGCACTCTCTTTTGAAGTTTGGATTGGACTCACATGTCCTGATGATGAGGATTAATGGGCCATAAGTGCCATCTACTGGACTGAGATAATACTGCAGTCATGACTGAGAGTTGGAGGTTAGTATATTACTATACAACACCACAAAACAATTTGAAATCAATATAGTTGTTGTTGGGAGTAAACTGCTATAACTATATTCACTCTTTGCTTGTGCATGTTATAATTCAATTTCTCCAGCTACATGTTTTTAGCAATTATCTGTACACTGCTGCATAAAAACCTTATTTTACATAAAAGCTGCTTTAATCAATATTTTTTGAATTAACCATTGATCAAATTACTATATGAAAGGTGGCACTTACAGTGAAGAACCACCGGAGAGTCTCCACAATTCATTACCAGCCAGTTCTACGTTAGCATCTTTTAGCTCAACCTTCAGGTTTGCTGTATTGGTTTAGTCTCATGTACCACCCTCACCAACTTTGTTTTCAGCCTCAGTTGTTTTTGTCAAATAAACAAACTGACTCTACGCTACTTTCCTAGCAACAAATAACTAAAAAGCAAAGTTAGCAACTAAAGCTGTTGAACATAGAGGTGCCTTTAGTTGCTAAAAAGCCGGATATATCCCTCCGCGGTTGGTGGGGAGTAAAACAGAGCCAAAATCGGTTAAAACTGGATATATATTAGCTATATTGAATTAAACACAGCCGTAAATTAATGCTTTCATTGTTGTGTCTGCTGTTTAAGTTAGCAAATGCTTGCTAACACATTTGCCACAATGATTTTATAAATGTATGTGTTTAAAGCTTGTTGTGCTGCCCCAAAGTGGTAAAAACGATGAATTAAACGACTGTTTCCCATACATACTTCTTTATATTTAAGATTAAAAAATAGAATAGCAAATTAAACTGTCAGGGCCATAGATAGAGTTTTTAAAAATCTACAGGGAGTTTTCATGCTGCAAAATCAAATTTTTTGCGAGCTCTTGAATTGAATACTTCAGTGTTTGTAATCCTGACTACAGCTCTGAACTCAGTGTGAGAACATTAAATAAGTCAGTTAACAAATTCACAACCTTGTTTGGCATGTATAACTGTATCAAATGTGTTTAATAGCCAGCATTTGATATGTGGACAATTCCACTTGTAATTCTATTGTTTTGTATGATTTCTTTATTTAGCCTACTTGGGTGTATGACATTGCACAAATCCAAATATAATTTTCTCTCTTTTGTCTTCCTGTGTTTGCCTCGCATTAATCCCACTTTCATCATTTTCTCTAAGCTTCTGAAATTAAGCTAATCTTCTTTGCTCGTCCCATCCCACCCACTCTCCTTGTTGTTCGAGCCCACGCTCATCTCATGTTTTTTGTAGTGTTTTCTAAGTGGAGAATGTCGAGATAAGTGGAATATTACGCTCTGGCAACAGACACCCTAAATGACTTTGTGATTATGATGCAGAGGGTGTTGTCTTGGAGATAGCGGGAAGAGGAGGAGGAGATGGAGGAGGAAAAGGGGGGATTATGAGGCTAATTCCTTTATAACTTTTTCCCTCATTAATCTCTGTGGAGGGATACGAGATTCTTTAAATGCTAATGTCCAATAAAGATGTCAGCAATGACATTTTACAGGGGCATCACAGATGTGAACGAAGTTGACTGCATTGTTGTGGAAGAACTTTTCCTGCTTTACTCATGGTACTTTTCTCACATGTTAATTGGAAGAATCCTCTCATGGGATTAGACATTAATACATTATAATCAGCAATGGGCTTCTTTGCGCTTCTTTGTTGAGTCATAAATTCAAACTTTTTGTGCCAAGGTCGAACGTAACAACCCTTTGTGTCCTCAAAAATAACTTTACGGAGTTAGAAACAAACATATGAAAGGCACTCAAAAAAGAATGTAAAAAATGTTTTCAGAGGAATCAAACTTTAATTCAAACACAAGTTGATTCTGTTTAATTTAAGCACAATCAGCTATTTACAAGAAGTTAGTGGAGGCCAACGTGGCAAAAAGATGAAGAGCCAGCATTGAAATGTGTCCTTGTTTGTCATCATATGACTTTCACAGCAAACAATGATGGACAAAAAGGAAATTTTGTATTTCCTTAAAAAGCACCCACTGATCACCTAAAAACAAAAGACAAAGAAATCACTGGTGTCTCTTCTTTTCTAATATTTTACTTCCTGGGCAATCACTCCTTACAATCCCTTTATAGAGAATTAATGTCCAAAAGGTAGAAAATGAAATTACTCCTTCCTTTGCTTTAACTCACATCCTGTTCCAAGGACAAATCACTGTGAAAATCCCTTCTGAGGAGATATGATCGTTTTCGACACAGTCGTTCTGTTGATGCTTTTATGCTGACCGAGGCCATGACGCTGCCAAGCTCTTGTCAGCGTCACAACCAGCCTGAGCACCCTTTGGGACTTGAAATTAGAGTGTGACGACACTAAAGGTTTGCATAATATCGATCTCTGTTCTCGTAATCTCTGTTAGCAAACTTGGCATCCTTCTTGCTGTGCGGGATTCGACCGAACGGCGCGTGGTCGTTAAAACACGTGTCGAAGACCTCGTCGACTATTTTCTCCGCCTCCTCTCGGCTAACTTTCCTCACGGCCAGGATGGAGCGAAGGGCACGGCCACGCACACACTCCTGTCAAAGCAGAAAAGATAAGTTAGCTAGCAGCCACTGTGCTTTAGAGTCAATTTTTAGCCAATGAATGTACCTTATGATGCTCCTTCAGGCCAAAGTTGAATCTCGCAACTTCATTACTGAAGGAACAGTCTCCACTGAGGTTAGCTGCTCGAACCTGAAGAGAGAAACAAAAAAACTTTGCATTATCTGAAATAAACTTGAGAGCAACTATTTAACTAGTTCCTTAAATTTACGTCCCGCCACTACTGTCCAAACCTCTGGCACTGTGTCATACGAAAACATGTTGATCAATTGCAGAACACTATGATTGCGAAGTGATTTCATCTGACCAATACAGAAAACAAAATATTTTGATATCAAATGTCAGTGTGTTGAATCCCTGCCTTATGCTCAAACTAAGTTCAATTCAACTGAACTTTATGTATCCCAGTAACAAAAGCCACAGCTCACCACCCAGATCAACAGATATACACACACAGTTGATAGGAAAGAACAGACCAATTGTGTTAATCATAAAGCTAAAAACAATTAAACCTATAGGCATAAAAACCTATGTGAAATTGCTAAAGAATACATTAATGAATAAATATGAATATCTAAATACTGGGTGCAATTTGATCTCAATGCAAACAGTGTAAGAGGAAGTGGACATATCAAGAGACTGTAGAAAGGCTCAATGACACACATTAACTGGATGAATCAGACACAATAACCAGCTTAAATGCAACCAGTGCTGAACACATGGGTGCTCACCTCAGAACAAGCCAGGTGTCTGAAGTTGTTGAACCAGTCCACGTGGGCCCGGCAGTGGTCGAAGGCATGGATGAGCTCGTGTGTGACCACTCGGTTCATATGGGACTGCTGGTGGATGTTGTTCTGACACAAAACGATCTGCAAACGAACCCAAGTCTCATCACTGCTGATCGCTCCAGTTCTTCTGATTTAGCAAAATGACCGTTGTTACGCGTATTAACTGCTTTGTCTTTCTTACTTGAGAGGAAGTTGCATCGAAGCCACCACTGACCGCGCCGTCACAATCTTCACAGGAGAAATGTCGGTCTTTGAACACCTTGCTGTGTAAAATTGAGAAAGCAATGAAATCCAAAAAGTCCAAAAATATTTGACTAAAATCAAAAAAGTAATAGTTATACTGCACATGGTCACTTTTATGTGATAATGGGAATATTTAGTAGGACCCAGTCAGATGAGCAGTATGTGGTTGATGCCCCAAACACAAATGAAAGAGACAAGCAATATCAAGACTGTGCTTCTAAAAATGCTTCTGATTCAGTCATTTAATTTGTTCTTATGCATTGATGTTTATTGGCTCTCTTCTATTGTAATTTCTTTACACTTTATTCATAAATTTGACATACAGTACCAGTCAAAGGTTTGGACACACCTACTCATTCAAGGGTTTTAGAACAATACTGAAGATATCCGAACTATAAAATAAAGAATCATGTACAACACAATTGATAGTCTCAAATGCATTAAGATGAAAAATTCCACCAATAAACCTTTGTCAAGGCAAACATGTTCATTGGAAACCATTTCAGATGACTAACTCAGAAGCCGATGAACAGAACACTTATAGTGCACAAAGCTGTCATCGAAGCACTGTGGCTACTATAAGGATAGTTAAGTTTGTTTCACTTTTTTTTGTTTACTACTTAATTCCAAAAACACTACTTCATAGTTTTGATGTCTTGAGTATTGCTTTTCAATGTACTGTATTTCTTGTGGTAACTTTTCTTTCCATATATATATAATAGTGATATTATTTGTGTATATGTTGTAGGATCTATCATTTTTCCTTTTTGTATTAATTGCAAGAATGTTTTGTTGCTTAGGTTGTCAAGCCTGAGGATAGGTGCCGGGTATCCTGGGTTGATGTGAGTATGTATAGATGTGATGCTGTATTTTGGTTTGTTAAGATATTTAGTGTTATTTAACAGACTGGATACAATTAAAAAATTACAATACCAGTACCAATCCAAGTGCCCTTAATGTGATACCGAAACCAATTGAGTACTTCATTCGATAACCATCTAAATTATTAGATTTTTACACAAATGCGCAAATACCGCAACTTCACCACCACAGACGGGCTGTAGCTGCTGTGGCAGTGGGTTGATCACATGTTGCATGAAATCGAAAAACGCTTGTGTTGATTGGCTATCAGCAAGTTCACAAACAGTCATGTTTTCTAGCTCTGGGTGCAAAATGATCGATTGCAGGCATCATTTGATGGGAGACGTTTCAGTAATACTTGGTATCTATTCATTTTGGTCAATACCTCAAAAGGTGTTGAGTACCGATACCCAGCCCTAGTTATTTATGTTCAATTATATTTTGTTTTCTTAATGTGTGTGGTTAAGTCTCTGTAACTTGTTTTGAGTGTTACAAAAGGTACCAATGAAATTAAATTATTGTAGTTGTCACTGCTGCTGTGCTGCTGCTCTTGCTGTTGATAGCAGTAGTACAATACTTCCCTCTGAAATGCAGAGGAGTGGAAGTTTAAGTAGCATAACATGGAAGTATTCAAAATTGAACTTAAGGACTATACTTGAGTAAATGTACTTGGTCTCTATCCAACAGTGAACATATATATGAACATATACATACCATCCTGAACTCTTCATGGCATTAAGGAGGAGTTTGGCATATGGACCTGAGAGAAGCACAAAAAACAATTAGAGATAATTAAACTGTAACAGCAGGGGTTGAAACACAAATACAAACACATTCATCAGGAACCTTCTTAATGGGACTAAACATCCACTATTCGCTACTGAGATGGCATTTCCATTAAAAAGGGTAATTAACCATTACGTCACTATACCAAGTTTTGAACCACAAATGTATTTTGAATCTATATATACCTTCTCAGCCGTTAATAAATGGGTGATTGATCCTTCATTAATGCTTCAGAGAGGAGAGAGTGTTTTCTTTAGGTTTGACACTATTTGTTCATAGAGAAAATACACATTATTTAATACTGGGGCCCAACCGATACTGCATTTTTGGTGCTGATGCAAATGTCGATATATTGGCCAGTAATACATATTATGTATATAAAACTCACAGTTTTTGCAATGTGATTATCAAAATCCCAGTGATAAAGAGATGTAATGCAGGCATGCCATTTTACAGTTTAACTTTAAACACAGTGCATTGAAACAGTAAACTTCACTGGGAATTTAATCATTATAAATTCCTATAAATAATAAAAGACAACAACAACAAAACACATATGTACATATTAAACTTGAATTAAGAAAAAGGATTAAATATATATCGGTCTGGCTCTCTGCAATACATTCACACTATATTATGATCTCATGTTATCTAAAACAAGAGAACAGCTAGGGTTACTTGTATGAATGTAATGAAAGTGAAGGATGCAACAACATTTGAATGTCAAGATTCATTATTACCATTAAAAATACCACCATTTTCAAATTTTGACTAAGCAGGTCAAATGTTTGGGTTATCGTTAAGTAGCTCCAATACTCACTAGTTTCCACTGCGAACTGTAACATGACCTGACACTTGTTATTGAAAGTGAACAGGCTCTCTGCGATTGAGCCCTTCTTGTACTTCCCTCCTTTCCTATCCGGGAATAAATCGTATCCATATTCCTCCTCTTGTTTAGTCTGGTCCATGCTGTGAAATGTTTGTTTGCTGTTTGAAAGCGTTAGAGTCAAGTTTCCTGACGGTGAGCTTCTGCTAGCTAGCAGGAGAGGTCATCACTGTGGTCACGTGGTGTAGGTCAAAGGTAATGAACAAAAATGTATTTATTCATTCATTTATTTATTTTATTTTATCAACGTCGCTGTTGTGTATAATTGTCGAGTACACAATTTACTTTATTGTAACGTAAAAAGATGATTTAAAAAAAAAAATTTCAACGCAGTTTTGTTCAGACCATAGAGGTTCAGACAGACTTGTACACGGTAAAGATCGTCTATTTAAAACATATAGACAGGTCGTCAACTCGAACTCAAGATAGTTGGACCGAAAGGCAAACCCAAGTATCAGGCTGTTTTCATCACCAGTCATTCAGTAGAACAGCTCTGCCATATATTCAACTTTTTTAAGTTTATACATTTTTTGTGTTAACATTGTTAAAAAAAAATTTTTTTAAAAAAAGGTGTTAATTCTACTTTATGTTTATTACTGAGGTCGTACTAAGTGGTGGCAGTGTACTGTGGTGAATTATATTGACTGGTGTCCCTAATATTTTGCCCCTCTCATGTATGTTAATGGATTGGACAAAATATTAGGAACACCATTCAATATAATAATGCACCCTAATCCACCACCATCACCCACTATGACCTCAATAATAATAAATATAAAGCAGAATCATCACCTTCTTGACTGAAATTGAAAATGTATAAACCTCATGAATGTAGAATTTAAAGCAGAGCTGTTGTATTGGATTGGATTAAAGAGGCCAGTGAGTGTATAATTCAGACTTTTCTTAATAAATGACAAACTTTGAGACATTACAAAACCACAATGTGATGTCAAACGTCCAAGACTTAATAAAGCACTTCCGTGGTGCACAGGATTTTTTTTTAATTTTAAACATCGTTTCAGCACTTTATTTATTTTTTTTCAGTCAGAGCGTGCTCTAAATATAGACGATCTTTGGTTGCGTGCTGCGCATGCTCTAGAGCGCAGAGGCTGCTGGTCCTCGGCTGTCATGGCTCTGAACGTAAACAGAAAGCTCAGCATGAAGACACGTTTTGTTTGCAGTACTTTACCAAACTAACTGCAGCCACGTTTTAACTGGGATTATCAGCCGGAGAAAGAAACCACAGGTACTTAACAAGCTACAGAGTCCTTTTAATTCACTTTATTATCTCTAAATATGTGTAACGTTAATATTACTGTGAGCTACATAGATAGCTGCTAGCCGCCAAAGCATGACACCGTGATTCTCGTGTTTTCCTCCAGGCTGTAACATCAACCTTAAGGCAACAACTTCAGCAACAAGTGTTAAACTTCTCCTTCATCTAAATGTGTTATTTGGCAGGGATGTCCGGAGGGAACAAAGCCATTGAGTTGCAGCTTCAGATGAGGCAGAATGCGGATGATATCCACGGCTTCATGAAGGAGCTGGAGAGCTGGGAAACAGACATAAAGAAGAAGGACGAGCAGCTGAAGAGCACAGGACAGCCGGAGCAGGTGCAGGTTAGTTCCTGCTGTAAGACGTGCATCCATCCACCTCAGCAGCTGGTAATGTTCAGGATAGTGTTAAGAACTTTCTGTCTGTCTTCTTCTCTGTTTGTAGAAAGAGCTGCCACCTGTGCGAAACAAGGACTATAAAAAAAAGATGAGAGAGAAGAAAAGAAAGAAGGCACCCACAGCTCACGGTGACGCAAAAGCAGAGGAACCGAAGGAAACATCAAGGATAAACGCCTATGACTATCGATCATGGGACAAGTTTGATGTGGTAATTATTGCATCACTTGCAGGCTTGTGAACCGCATTATCATTGAAACCAAAGAAGCGAAATACTAAAGCTTTATGTTTTTCCGCTGGCAGGACAAAGCTCTGTGTGAGATGGATAAAGAGGAAAGTCCAGCAGAGTCAAATGAGTCGGACTCAGAGGAAGCTACGGTCGATCAGGAGAGAGCGTTAGCTGAGAAGGAAAAGGTAAATATTGAATGAGAAGTAGTGTAAAGAAGGGGGAAAAAGAGTGAAAGAAAAGTGAAATGTAAGGCAAGGATATCCTTTTATTTTATTTTCAGGGCAATCAGTTTTTTAAAGATGGGAAATACGACGATGCCATTGAATGTTACACCAGAGGAATGGATGCAGATCCTTACAACCCGGTGCTTCCCACAAACAGAGCGGCCTCCTTCATCAGACTCAAAAAGTAAACATCATAGATTAACACTTTAAGATGCTTTGTTGTGCCATAAATGTACTTTTTTTAAAAACATCTATAAATGAAACCAACATATAGGCACTGTTTTGTTACTTTTCATTAGTTGTATTTGATGCAGGCTGTCCAAAATTGGTAGAGGTAAATTGGAGTTTGTTCTTTGCAGGTTTGCTGTGGCTGAGTCCGACTGCAACTTGGCGATCGCTCTCAACAGCAAATACTTCAAAGCGTTCACACGGAGAGGAGCGGCTCGATTCGCGCTGAAGAAATACGACTCTGCGTTACAAGGTGAGAACTCTTATTAAACAGGACGATGTGGCTCGTTTAAGTCCAGCGCACCGAGATAATAATATGAATCTGTTTCTGTGCAGATTATGAGACGGTTCTCAAGCTTGACCCTGGAAACCTGGAGGCACAGAATGAAGTGAAGAAAATCAAAGAGGTGAGGGTGAAGTGATTGTTTTGGGTTCAGCCACAACTTTCCAGCCTATTTTATTGCTTAGTTCCTGCTGGCTTGTTTCAGGTCCTCGAACAACAGGCGTCGACCACCCCGAGTGAAATAGCGCAGCCTCAGGAGACTCCAACAGTGGACCTTGAGCAGCAGAGACTAATGGAGGAGCAGCAGAGACGACAGGAGGCGGTTATACAAAAAGACAGAGTAAGCTTTCCTGTGACCTAACGTGACTGCGAAGAGTCATTTTAATCCCCTGGCATAATTAATATGTGAATATAAGACTTGTTTATTTGAGTAAGTCATACAAACCAAGCTATGTTTATTCATATATTTCCTCCTAGTGGTGATAGTGATGAATGTGTCTTTCAGGGTAATGCTTATTTCAAAGAGGGGAAGTATGAGGCGGCTGCGGAGTGCTACAGCAGAGGCTTGGAGGCCGACAGCATGAACGTGCTGCTGCCCGCCAACAGAGCCATGGCCTACCTCAAGCTGGAGAAGTAAGCCTAACACTCCCTCGTTCCATGTATTTCTCTTTTCAGGGTAGAAAACTGTTGAGATAATGCGTCACAACAACAGCATACTCACGGCAGACCTTCTCCTTTTGTGTTTTTCTGTTTTCTTTAGGTACAAGGAAGCGGAGGAAGACTGCACTAAAGCTATTTCTTTGGACAGTACTTACTCCAAGGCGTTCGCCCGCCGAGCCACCGCCAGAGTGTCTTTAGGAAAGCTGGAGGAGGCAAAACAAGGTGCAACACTAGTTTTAACAGCAGAAAGACTGTAAACTGTTGCTTCTAGGTAGTCTGTCTATTCTGTTGCTCTTATTCTATAAGCCTGTTTGGAAATATTCAATAATGTGTTTAAATGAATTTGCTAGAAAAATTGCACATGTATGCACTTCAGGAACTTCTGCATTGCACATTTATATATTGCAGATTTACTCACATAGAGATTGTTTATTGTATATAGTATTTTAATTAGATTTTTGATTTGATTTTATTTATTTTATCACTTTCACCCTTATGCTGCTACTATTTTTCCACTATACTACTTGTGTCAATTTGAATTTCTGATCAATAAAGATTGATCTTATCTTATATATTTAGTTGTATATAAATACATCATGTTTGTGTGTCACAGATTTTCAGGAGGTGTTGAAACTGGAACCAGGAAACAAGCAGGCGCTGAATGAACTCCAGAAACTCCAGATTGTATGTTTCACAAGTTCCACTAATTTGTTTAAGTGCAATTAATTAATTTAACTTAAAGTTTAGACTTAAATTGGAACAGCGGAGTAGTTATAGTAGTATAGTAGTTATAGAATAAAGAACATTGTTTCCACTCTTAATTGTATTCTTTGCTGTTTTGCTGTTTGTCATTTAGAGAATCAGTGTTTTTCCACTAGTGTATTTTAAGTGCCTTTGGTTAGCTAGATTCAACACAAACCTAATACCAAGATGACTAATGGACACATAAAATTTGAATGAATTTGATCTTCAACAGATATAATTTGTCTTTGTCTCATGTTGTCAGGACGTTGGTTCCAGCGGCCTCCTTCAAACACTGGACAGCTCACAGAGGAGAACAGTTCAGCCAATAGACAAACCAACACACCTGCGCTCCACTGTGAGTCACTCATCTCTTTTTAAACATTTATTTTTATACCTACCAGAGCTGTGTGTTCAGGTCTAATCAAGCCTTAAAATAGTGACTCTGCATGTTGCTACACTGAAGGCAAGGAAAGGTAAAAGACAAAGATTTTCTGGACACAGCTTCTTAAATTTACAGATTTGCCTGGTTTTCTTTATTTCATATACAGTATTTAGTAAATGAAATCCTTTGGTGTTTTTAGACTGCAAAATAAATTATTTCAAAACATTATGGGGTCTGATTGCATGTGATTGTCACTTGCCATTATGTTTAATATTGTGTAGGCTAAATTACTAAACGTGTAATTAAAAGAAATAATAAAAAACTGCTGCCATAATTGGATTATTTGAAAAATTAAACTTTTTTTTTCTTCTTCTTTTTGGTCTCTGTTGAATTTGTAGTTTTGAGCAGCTCATAAATGACTTAACATTAACATCTGAATGTACTTTTACCATCTGGTCGAATCACAGTACGCCTTAACTTTATTTGTCCAGCAGGTGGCAGGATAGACAATGATTGACACTGTTATCTTCAGCTTTCAGTATCAGTCACTGATGATATGATGCTTTTTCATTTATTAAGATAGACAGACTCAGGAGGATCTGATTATTTAAGTTCATCTTTTAAAGATCTGTGCTTATTCTGAACATCTAATGCTCCTCAGAAACCGTTGAGGAGGATTGACATCGAGGAGGTCAGTGGTAAGGTGACGCTGCCTGAGGTTGAGTCAGGTGGGTCCAGCTCTTTCATTCAGGAGGTGGTGAGAGAGGCGGAGTGTGTATCGTCGCCGCTGTCAACGTCACCCAGCGCAAAGATGATCAAGATCGAGGAAATAACAGACGTCCCCTCACACTCATCTGAGCAGTCAGTGGAACTGTTTCATTATAGTTTAAAAACCTTTTAATACATTTTTAATTGTTTGAGTACTTTCTTTCATTGGAGCAGTTTAACAAAATGTTCTCCTTGTGTTCCCCAGAGTTCCTGCTGGCAGACAGACAAAAGAACCCGCACAGGAAGAAATCACTCCTCCTCCGCCTGCCGAACCATCAGCCAAACCCTCCTCAATACTAACAGACCCGCCTCCTCCGCCCACCAGCAGCTTCCAGCTGGAGGCCGACCTCCGCAAGATCGGAAACCAGCCTGAAGTCATTTACAGATATCTGACGGTGGGCTGTGTGTTTGTATCTAACTGAAGTGACAGTTCAGTATAATTATATGCTGTCATCACCATCAGGCAGAAAATTTTATTTTAGTCACTATTTTTTAGGATATTTTTTTACAGCTTAAATCTAGAATTGGTTCTATTTAATGACTATTTCTGTTAAATTTTTCAGAAACTAAAAAATGTATGTATATATATATATATAAAATATATATTTGTGATGAATCAGACAGACAAACTGAACACTACATATATGGCAAGATTACACTTTATTACTTTTTACAAACAAAATTCTCAACTTTATGTTCTTTTATCTTGCAGCAAATTAAGCCAGAAGTGTATGCAAACATTTTCCACAACTCCCTCGAACCTGATATTCTCAATCAGATCCTTAAGACGCTGCATGATTTTTACATCAAGTAAGTTCTGAAAGATGCTAATAGACAAAAAAATCTAGACCTTTTCTATTCAACACAACTAAGTTACAGGTGTAGTCTTGTACTGTACATTAAACATGAGTCTTGTGCAGGAATGAAGCGCCGGCCGTCACACTGGAGATCCTCAAGAATCTGTCGAGCGTGAGGCGCTTCGACATGGCCGTCATGTTCATGTCTTCCACGGAGAAGAAAAGTGAGATATCTTTGATCAGATGTTAGATGGCGGCTCATGCTCTTGTCCTGCACATTTCTTCCTATCAGTCATTCTTGTACTCCTTTTCTCTCCCACAGTGCTTAATGAATTGTTCGACTTCCTTCGCCGAGCCAACATGGATGAAGCATGTGTTACAGCCTTACAGAAGAAATATGGTGTATGACCCCTGGATTTAAATGTGCAAGTTCAATAGACTTTAAATTTCAACAGAGTGCTCAACTGGAAATAAAATCAATAAAACACCTTAGTTTTACTCTGATACTGAATAAACTTTCATCACTTCCACCTCCATTAAATTGGAATGCTGCATATTGGCCTTATTTATAGTTAAAAGCTGGAAATTCACAGATTGTAACTCTGACTTTGGTGCATTTTACTTAATAAAAACGTTTAGAATCTTGTTACTTATGCAAAAGCTAATGTCTCTGATGATGACATCATCCTGTTTACATGTATACTGTATGTTTTACCATTTATTGCACAACTGTTTTCATACGTTTATGAGGATACAATGCTGAAAATTGTGTTTTCTATATTTTGAGACCTACTTGGTTATGGAGGTAGAAATATACACGTCTAACTCATTCCTGCTGCATAAAGGCACGCTACATAGAAAATAGACAAATGCTGACTCTTCAAACTCAGTTCAGGTTTATGCAAGTGTATTGTATGTGAGTTGACATGAAGTTATATAACTACATCTAAGGGAATGAACCAACCAGACGCTGTGTTCTATAAAAAGGAAGTGTGAATTCTCAACTTTCTAGTACATCTCGAGAGCAGTGTGAAAGTGTGGATTGGTCTCTGTGAGTACTCTACCCAGTTTGAATGTTCTTCATGTTCTTATACCTGCCAAAAGAAACCTGATGTAGCAAATGGCTAATCTGGTTTGACTGTAGAAGCCTGTGTGACTGATGGAGTGTTTCAGTTTGAGCCACAGGTATTCAGTTTCTGTATTAATATCTATTCTCAGAAAACTGACCTACAAATAAAGGTGTATTTTGTTATTTGTTTGCATACTGTTTTCAAATCAGAACCTCAAGAAGTACTCAACTAAACATTGCTCAATCTCAGAAGTGTCACATAAGTGATGAATTAGCACTGGGTATGCAGTTAAAGTGAAGTAGTTCATTGTTTATTAAAAGTGCATATTGTTTGGCAAGACAAATGGGAATATGTTGGTAAAGAAAAGAGATAAGCCTTGTGCAAGTAAAATTCAACTTAACACTCAAGCACGCAATCTATATGTTCCTTCTCAGTGCCTGTCTAATCTTATTCACTGTCACAAAGCAGTTGGAACCTGTCCCAGTGTGCTTTGTGCTGGAGGCGAGGAAACACCCCGGTCAGGTCAGGAGGCCATCACAGTTCAGAATAAACAATGCTTGAGCAAATACAGCTACGTACATGAGTGTCATTAATATAAAGATAACCAAAGTATATTTTAGTGCTTCATTGTGTACAGAGCACTGGCGGATTAGAAGAATCTAGTTTTCACTGTGCAGATTCCAGTCTCAGCATCCACACCAGTGGGGCTCTGCAGTGGAAAACATAATAATCTGAGTTACAACAGAATTACAATTATCAGCTATGTCTGGATACTCTCAAACCTTCTACCAACACCCTACCTGAGATGCTGAGTGTTTCGTTGACTATCGCCGTCTTGTCAGTGAACGCATTCTCAGCCTGGCAGCTGATGGACTCTGAGGACGTTAGGCTGTTCAGAGTGATGTCAATCACACTACCCGTCATCTTCTTCCCATACAAGATCCATGTGAAGCTGCAGGGAGGAGTGCACTCAGCTGAGCATGTAAAACTGGCTGTGACTCCAACTTCAAGATAATCTGGCCCTGAAATGGTCACATTCTTTGGTCCATCTGCAAGAAAGCAGCCACTTAGAGAAATACAAACAACATCAGCAGAGAAATTCCTTGCGTACATTGCATCTCTATTGCAAGTTAAAGCTGCATCAGACAAGATTTTCATGTAAAATGAAGAGTTAGTAGAGGTACTCAAATGTGTGCCATCATGTAAAGAGTCTTGTTAGTGATTGTCAGAGAAAATGTCTTACTTCAAGCAACCCCAGGAAGGCTAGCAACCATGTCATGTGAAGCTAATAGGGGTCCTATTAACATTAAACAACTTCCACCCCGGATATTTGCTTACCAGCCACCACCACTGTGGTCTCAGCCATCCTGTTTTTCTTTGTCAATGGGTTGGCAGCCTCACAGGTGAGGGTGGTCTGGTATGGAGGTGTAACAGGTGTGAAGAGTATAGAAGCATTTGTTGCCAGGAGCGTGTCACCGTAATACCAGGTGATGGAGCAGGCGGGGGAGCAGTCAGCCAAACATTGGAGCTTTGTTGTAGATCCAGGCTGAACAAACATCTCCCCACCCACAGATCCGTTGTTGGGTTTCACAATTAGCACCTTATCAGGCCCATCTGGAAAATAGCAGCAAACAATCAGTTTGGATAAGGTGACCATTGAGTTTATTTCAATACAAGCAAGCCATGTGTCCGCTGTCAAACATGTTGGACACCTCTGCCCCACTGAACATAGACTGTGTGATTAACAACCCTAGTATACTCACAGCTTAGTTGCAACTCGTAGCCAGCAGACTGGATGAGGGTTGCCCCCCCTGCCACAACACATTGGTATAAACCGTCATCTGCCAGCAGGAGAGGACTAAAGGTCATAATACTGTTGTCATCAGAGTAATGCACTCTGTCAGATGCTGGCATCAGTTGTTTGTTCTTCAGCCATGTAATAGACATTGGATTTTGAGAACCAACACATTGCAGAGAGAAAGTCTCGCCTACCGCTGGCAGAGAGGTGGGACGCACTGATATGGGATCTGTCCAGAGAGAATATCAAAAAGGATTATCATTATAGGATTGCTAAAGTCACTCCTAAACCATTCCAAAAACTCAAACCAAAACCTAATCTGTTGAAAATAAGGTGGGAGCAATATCTTAGACTCACCAATGGCAATGAGGTCCTTAGTGGTTGTGATAGTGGCCTGAGATAAAGTGTTTGTGGCCTCGCAGATCAGAGGTTCAGCTTTAGAGTAGTCACTAACAGTTATCTGCAGATGACTGGCAAACTGTTGTGTGTCATCCTTAAACATGATGGGTAAATGGATTATGTCTCCGTGGAAAGTCTTCCCCATGTACTTCCATGTAAAGGTGCAGGATGGAATGCATGTGGCCAAGCATATGAAGGTATACTTTTTCCCCATCATCACTGAAGTGTCACCAGCAATGGTAATGTCAGATACACCTAAAGAAGCAGACATAAAAAGGCATTTGAATGCATTGTGCGAGGTTACAGCATCACGTGTGCAATCAAAATGTAATAAAAAATTATCTAATAGCTGTATTTACTGTATAAATATCAGTACAGGTGATTCTGTCTTTTCTATTAACAATTCAATGGTTAATGGCTGCTATGTAAATTGTTAAGTCAAACTTCCAAGTTATTTCTTATACGTACTTGGCACCCACAGCATCAGAGTCGTAGAGATAAACAGATGGGAGACAGGGTCCTCAGCATAACAGACCAGTTTTTCAGAGTGAAGAATACTAGAAGGTGGAGTGACAGAAATGGTGTTGCCTTGTACAGTAGGATACCTCTGCTTTTCCACAATAACAGTCCATGAGTAGCTGCACGAGGGGTAGCAGTGAGCCGAGCAGTTAAAGACGGATTCAGCTCCTACAGTCAGAAAGGCTGGACCACTGATCTGTATATTTGATGGTCCCTCTGAAAAGTTGATATTCAATTATTATTTTTTAAAGGTATTCCTCCAAAGAAAACATATAAACTCAAATTCAATCTTATTATTACCTGTCACTTGCAGTGTTTTTTGAACAGTGGCTGATGCTCCTGTAGCAGGGTTGATTGCTGTGCAGGTCAGTTTTTGTGTTGGTTCTAGTTCCCTGAGCTGCAGGTTCAACTCTGACCCCTGGGAGGTCACATTACCCCTGGTCCAGGTGAACTGGCATGGTGGGTTGCAATTGGCTGAGCATTGGAAACCATAAGGGATTCCCACTGTCACTACGTCAGTCCCACTGATCCACAATGAGAACGGTCCATCTGCAGGGAAGGTAGAGCAAACAAAATGGACCTCTTTAAAAATGTAAGGAGCGAAGGAGGCTTAGTATTAGCTTTAGACAGCCATATTTGTGTCCTATTGTTTGGGGACCACAGCTGAAACTTGCATATAGACTATGATTGTGACTGGGACCCCAGTATACTCACAGGTTACTTGCATGTTGTAGGCAGCAGACTGGATTCCGGTTGCCCCATCTGCCACCACGCATTGGTATAAACCGTCATCTGTCTCCAGGAGATGACTAAAGGTCATCGTTAAGTTGTTAGTGGAGAAAAGCACTCTGTCAGATGTTGGCATTGGTTGTTTGTTCTTCAGCCATGTAATGACTGTACTCTGAGAGCCAGCACACTGCAGAGAGAAATTCTTGCCTGCTACTGGCTCATCCTGAGAGATGGGATGCACTGAGACGGGATCTGTGCACAGAAAACATTCAAAACACTTAACATAAACATGAAGGACATGGTGTGATTAGTTTTTCATATCTCGTAATATGAAAAAATCAGGTGGGAACGATATCACAGACTCACCAATGACAGTGAGGTTCTTAGTAGTGCTGATAGTGGCCTGAGATGCAGTGTTGGTGGCCTCACAGGTCAGTAACTCAAATTTAAAGTAGTCACTAACATCTATCTGCAAGTGACTGGCAAATGTTGACTTGTCCTCCTGATGCAAAGTGGGTATCTGGAATTCATCGCCTGGGAAAGTCTTCCCCATGTACTTCCAGGTCAAATTGCAGGATGGAATGCACATGGCCAAGCATGTGAACCTGTGCTGTTTCCCCATCATCACTGTGGTGTCACCAGCAATGCTAATGTCAGATAAAGCTTAAGAAGGAGTAAAGAAAAGGAAGTTTGAATGGATTTTTATCATTTGACAAAGTTACAGCCGAACATGAATGTTTGAGTTTAAGTCATTTGCATATGATTTGAAGCAACACTATATAACCTTCTGAAGTGCAGCAACTGTGGTCCAAATTAACAATTTCAGAATAATGGCATGTGCTATTTCATCTTGCAAAAATTAGGCTACTTAGTCTGGCTTTAATCTCATGAGTGTTATCAAAATAATTGCTGTTAACAATATAAAATGTAACTTAATGATAATTGAATCAAAATATAACAACAGTTAATCAAAATGTAATCAGCAATGTAAAGCAGGTATACAAATGGGGATCAAATACATCAATGCAATCAATCATCAATATCCAAACAGCTTTAACAGTAAGCCAACATGTTTTTCTCATGCACTATACCCAGCGTAGTTGCTTTTTATTGTTCATTGCTATTTGTTTAGCATATTTATTTTTATTTGGGAAGTTCTTTCACGTACTTGCCACCCACAGCGACACAGTCTTAGAAATGAAGAGATGGGCGACGGTGTCCTCAACCACACAGATCAGTTTTTCAGAGGTAACAGTGCCAGCAGGTGGAGTGACAGAAATGGTGTTGCCTTGTGCAGTATCAAATGTCTCATCTTCCACGACAACAGTCCATGAGTAGCTGCAGGAGGACGGGCAGTGAGCTGAGCAGGTAAAGACCGATGTAACTCCTGCAGTCAGAGAGGCTGGACCACTGATCTGTATATTTGATGGCCCAGCTGAAAAGTTTGGAAGCAGATTTGGATGAAGGATGTGCTACTGAGGGAACACATGAACAGGCAAAATGTCCAGAGGATCAATTAACTAAAAAATCTAAAGTTCTGTAGAAATGTTATTATCCTATTGCAGTTAATTTTAATGAATGCCTTTAACCATGATATTATTACTTTAATTATCACTGGTATAGAAAAACTTTTCTTGCCCTAGAGACACTGTATACACATTGCAAACTCTCACCCATAATAGTATGAATGATGAGCTATTATTAAATGTTATGTTATAATGTGGGCCTTTATGATGGCTTTTCCCTCATGTTGCCCTTTGGTGTTAATCTCTCCACACTACGGCAATTTCTCTAAACTCCTTCTTGGGATGATTCAATGCCTATATGTAGATGTAATTGAGTCTAAATTAGGTCATATATAAGAAGAGTTCACATTTAGCCACAAGGTGCAGCCTATAGCCTCTAATAAAATGTGTGTGGTAATTGGTCACTCTGAAGCCTGCCTTTTGTATATAAAGATGTTTATTTGATTTGTCAGCATGTGCCTAGTGCCAAGGGAAGACAGCGTGCGGGTGTCCCTTCTTCCTTTTAGACCAAAAAACTTTAAGGTTTCATAAATTCATTATGATACACATTTAAAATTCTTACTCAACTCATACAGAAATGGAAGACTATGACTCATGCAGTTTTCAAACATTTAAAAATAGAAATGATGAGCTAGTATTAAAACAGGAACTTACATGGGATGACCACCATGGTTCCACCCTGCTCAGTTTCACTGACAGGAAAACCTTTAATATGAGGGAAAAAAAAGAATGAATTAACATAATGAATTAAGTAAATGGCAGTTAAAACATGAACATGATATAAAATATTTTTTGTATAAAATTCTGCTATAATGCTGATCGTTCGCGTGTAGATGAAGGCTGAGCAGAGCAGCCTCTTACCTGCCAGGCAGGTGAGCAGGAGCAGCAGGAAGGCTGAGTGATGAACCATGGTGCCACAGACAGTCTGAATCCACTCTCTGTTAACTCTCCACTTTTATAACCCACAGAGAACAGGCCTTGCCCACATTATCAAACAAATTCAAAACACAGACAACAAATGACCTTATGTTCCTGGCAAAAGAGCGCAAATTATTGGTTATCAGCTGGTGTTATTCTCGGCAGAGGGTGTGCATGCAAGCAGCCAAGTTATTGTGTGGTGTTCTATGGAGTGCGGTTGATTCTTTTGTACCTGCACAGTTAATCCAGGTCAGATAATGTGGCTCTCTTTTTTCAGCATATCTGCCCGTGATTGCATATGTAAAGATTTTAAACTCAATTTATCACATCATCTCGATAGAATACAACTTGAGCTGTCTGCGAGATCTGATATGTTTGATTTTTTTCTCTGTGATTTTGCTGATGTATGTACAACGTATTTAATGTATGACAGTCACCGCCCCAGTATTCCAGTATAATCACCCCAACAATGCCAGTTAGTCGTTAATTACATTTAACCTTACAATGTATAACAGGTATAAGGAAACACAGGGAAACACTTAAGAAATTTTATCAGTGGACTGATGTGAACCTTGTCACTGCTAGTGTCAGACAGCAAACATTTACCTCACGTGTGTAAGACTGATAACACCTTTTGTTTAAAAATTGCATTCATGTGATTAATAATTGAAATATAGAACTGTAACAGTTTCGCCAATATAGTCAATATAGTCTACACAACACATTTTAACAGTTATCCTGCACTGAACGTTATAAATGAAGTTTTTTCAAATACATCTGAGCTGGTGGCTGATTCTATTCTGTGATCTTTATTGTGCCTTTTATTTTTGTTGCCAGCCTGCCAGTTTTGGTTTGTAGTTTTGACTTTTAAGTTTAATTTATGATTGGACAGTCTTATGACAGGCATGAGCCAAACTTCAAGTAAATGACAGCAGAGCACAGGAGCTTACTGGTATCACTTTCAGTCTGATCTCTGTAGTGTACCATAACCAAACAGCCTGCAGGTGGAGCCACGGATAATTCAGACATTTTTATATTCACAAGAGAGACTCATTTAGAGCTCTTGAATACCCATGGCACACCTGCACAGCTGTTTTCACTTATCTTGCCTGGTTAGACCTCCTCTCAAGACTGTTTAGGCGTGTACAGACTGTGGTTGAGCAACATCTCCTTCACAGTTTGGGTGGAAGTGATTATAGATTTACAATTCTTATTACTTGTGACCTACAGTAATTTTCAATATAGCTCCACCTAACAACCTGAGCAAAAGTCTAATTGAAAACAGCTGTGTCTGCCTCTCAAGTGTGAAACACCACTACACTGATTTTATTCAGAATTTTATTGCAAGATAATGTGTTTTGTCCTTATTTGGTAACTGAAGAAAAAATGTGAGTCTTGTGGTAAGAGTCATCAGTGCATTTTATTCATGTATGGACATTTACATTTCAAAAATAATTTGAATAATGCAGCTGACACATACAAAATCATTCTCTCACATTATGTCGACAAATTCTGATGTTTCAATGCACACACTCCCTCCTGTATATCTTGATATTAAAGTACCGCTTCACATCACTTATAACAAAGTACATATAGGGTCCAACCCACTGTCAACATGTGGGACAAATAGATAAGAACAATATGCTGCAGGAGATTACAGGTACATGACTCAATTTCCCACAAATCAATTTTCTTCAAAATTCATTAGCAGAACCTGGAAAGATAAAGAAAGCATACTTTTATGGTGGTGAGAACAATAATTCTGTTCCTACAAACAGGCCTACAGCTAAAATGATTGTACTAAATGATCAGATAAAACTAACTGTTACACTTAGTAGCCTCACCTGTCTGCAATCAAATCACAATGTGAAGACAGTAGAAATGATAAAGGCCAGCAGCAGCACAGCTGAAGTTTCTGTAGGACGAGTGGACGGGTTGCGGGGTCCTATTTTCCCAAACCCTGTACACAAGAAACAAGAAAAATAAGAAAGCTTGAACATGTACAGTGCCCTAGGGTGTTATGCCTTTCTGAGTTGATCTACCTTTTACTTGTATAGTTTTCACAGCTGTAATTATCTTCTTTGAGACAATGTTTTGTGCATCACACTTGAGAGTGATAGATTGAAGGTCTTCATCCACTGACAACTCGACCTCGTTTCCCTTTACGGTCTGACCTTCCGCAGACAACACGTATCGGCAAGAAGGCAGACACTGAGCAGTACACACAAATTTGGACACTTCTGCCACTTCTATCACATCGGGGCCTTTGATCTGTAAATCTGATGGACCAGCTGAAAAAAGGATAGAGACGATTGATTAGTGAGAAGAAGCTCATGAATTGTAATTGAAAAACTTGTTTATGGTGTGTTGTCTTGTTTCAACATTAACCGTTTCCAAAGTGCAAACCAGGGAAACCCAGATATTTTTAGGAAAACTAAACACATCTGCAAATAATAAATGCATACAAATAGCTGTGATCCTAAACAACACATGTTCCATTTCAGCAGAAATTAAGATATATTGTTCATAACAATTGAAATGAAACATATAACTTCATTTTTTATTCATCTGATTATTTTGTGTTTAAGTACTCTAGCACAGCAATTAAAGGAACAGTTTGACATTAAATAAGAAGACTGATACCACACATGCCACTGTTACCTTAGCATAGCATAAAGCCTGGAAACAGGTGGAAACAGGTGGAAACAGGTAGAAACATCTAGACGGTGATGACACTTATTTTAACTTTTGAAAATAAATTAAATACGAAGGGGTTGATTAGTGAGCTAGATATTAGAGATGCTGGGAGGTTGGTTTACCTTGGGACAGAGCTAAGATAGCTGTTCTTACGCTTTACACTAAACTAAAACTAAGCTAAGTGAATGCTGGCTGTACATCAAAGTGGTAACAATCTCATCTGTCAGCAAAACTCCAATATAGTATTTCCCAAAATGACAAACTATTCCTTTCTTTACAACCAGAAGCTAACATCAGTATTGAGGGGCGCAGCAAGAAAGCATTCACTCCACCAGTAGTGAAACTCTTGACTTACACGTCACATTAATGGTTTTGGTTGCAGAGACAAACAGCCTAGATATAGTATTGGTGGCTTTGCAGTTGAGAGTTGAGAGGCTGTGCATCTCCTGAGCAGTGACTGATATAACATTCCCTTGACCCCTGATCCAAGGGCCCTGATTTAACTTCCAGGCATAGAAACATGACGGCCGACAGTTGGCATGGCAACTATAGGTGTGGCTCACTGTGGGATTCATCACACCAGGACCTGTGATAGAAACGTTGGCAGGTCCAGCTGAAACACAAACATATGAGTCAGTAGGGAAAGGCATTCATATGTAGCACATTCATTATGGATGTAAGACGGTTATTCTATACGCCATGGCACAAATTGCTTCATATGATGAGTCAACAATCACATACCTAGTCCCTGCAGTGACGTTGTTGCTATTGCACTTAGCTTTGTTTCTACATCCGTGGCTGTACATGATACTGTCAAGGTCTTCACCCAGCTGTTAAGAGTGAAGGATAGGACATTGCCCTGGACTTTCTGTTCATCCATAGACATGGAGTAGGTACATGCAGGGCAGTTAGACACTTGACACCCAATGCTGCTTGGCACGCCCACAGTCGCATAGCCCAGACCCAAGAACTCTATTTGCAGTCCTTACAAAAATGTCAAAAAAACACAATTACTGCAGTGATTTTGACATGTAATGTTCAAATATCTTCACACCAACACACAGTAAATTGTGTAACAGATGAATGTTTAGGATGATACAGACAGCAAATTTAAGATAAGATTTATGGTGCATTGAATGTAAATATGTTATCATTATCATTATTACCTGGTTCAGGTTGATCTGTATGAGTGGACAGTGCTGGCTGAAGACCTACACATATGGTAAAAAAAACATGTGTTATTTTTAACAAGTAAAACATCTGGTATAAAGCATCAAAAGTTAATTCTTTAAATTGGAAATGGTAGTTTTACAAATATTTAACCATATGTAACCCATTTTTAGAGCTTTTAACTCAATCAGTGGAGGGAGTTTGCTCAGAAGAAAGAAAAGTTACCTCAGGACCAAACAAGTAAGAGCAACACAGGGTACAGTAACGTCCCAAAGTATACTCAAAGTGTTTGAGTATAATGAGAACATGAGGTACCAGTGCCACAGAATAATGGTAAAGTACTATAGAACCTGTGTTCAAGTCTATGGGGGCCACAGGAAAATACTACAGGAACCCAAAGGGTACTGCATGAATGTACCACAGGCACTAGGGTTACTAGAACCACACAAATATGTTTGTAAAGATGATTTTCATATATAAGAATTTATTACATTGTCAAAGCTAAGCATACTCTATATCATAATGCACACCATGTTGGTTCTCTCTGCTGCTTTCTGAACTTTGACTTTCTGAACTTTAACTGGTAGCTTTAATTACAAGTATGTCCGTTTAAAATACCACATACTTCAAAAGGTCACACATTAAACTGTAAGCCAACGACGTGAGTTGCTCTGACACAAGTAGGTGTCAAGGGAGATAGCTGAATAATGACATAAGAGAAACAGACAACACTCCTAGGGCCTGATTTACTAAAGGTTTGTGTGTGTGTAAACTTGATATCAATTAAACACAATAAACTAACACTTTATTTGCATGCAGTATTTTGCATGCATGTCAACACATTGTTATATTTTCACAGCTCAATGTCAGTAAATATTGTACAGTTAGTATTGGACTACAAGAGAGTTGCAAGCCCTCAAAGGTGGAGGTGTGGTTACAGCAGTTGCGCATGGTTGGCGTGACATGTGTGCGGTGGTGGGGCCCAATGTGATATCTTTTCATGGGGCCCAAAATCCCTGGAGGCGCCCCTGGTGGTGACTGCGTCTATAAATAATACGCTTAAAGGGAAAGTGTTGGCACAATGACAGAATACGCAGAGAACTATTTTTTCCCACACCCGTGTTAATATTTTTGGAAAGGAATATTTTTGGTTTTACTAACAGCATTGACGCAAATACTCTCCCATGTAGCGTTTTTTCTGGTACTTTTTTCCTGCTGTAATTCTATATGTTTGTTAACCTCTTCCACGGGTTCACATTTCATTTTGCGCTTGCGGGCTTTCTGCTCGTCCAAACTCTCTATGGATACACGCAAAACCTTCATTTAAATACAGCTGTTTAACACCTGCTGCACCTGTTGTCATTTACGCTGTTATTCTTAGTAAATCACAAGCGAAACACACTCTAACCAAACGTACAATGTATTAGACTGTAGACACAAATTAGTACTTTAACTTTATTTGGGATCTTAGTAAATCAGGTCCATAGAGTGGTCGACTTAAACCAGAACACGAGTGTTTATGAACTCATGTAAAGGTAATGAATAATAGGAAAAATACTTTGCCAAAGTGAATTATTGTTACTTTATTTCTAACATTTATATTCAGTAATATACGTAAAATGTTTTCCAATTAAGAATTATAAAAAAATATGGTAAAAATCCCAACTTTCTCAACAGTCGGCAGAAACACTCTCACTGTCACTCTCACTGGTAACTGTGACAAAAAGTAAATCCTTATGTTACCTGCCAGAAACAGCAGCAAAAACAAACTGCTGAGATTTGAATATCCTCCATTTTGTTTAGACTTGTAGGTGTTATCCATTGTCCCGTTAAGATCTGAAGTGAACAGCCACCAGGAAATAAACAGCAACTGGCACTGTACAGTCGGTCAGTCAATATAAGCAGGCGGCCAGCTCTTATCAGAAAGAGCCGAGGAGAAACTTATCTGTCTTCTTAGTCACGCAAATGGAAAAGGCATTTCTCACGACACAACGCTAGGCTATATAATAAGGGGAGAAGATTGTGACTCACAGCTTTTACTGGATTTCACAATTAATGACTTTTCCCCCACAGCTTCAAGTAATCGATTCAGATATATATGTACATCTTGGGTTAATTTTCCAGATGAGATGGGAATCCATGGAAAGGCTGGAGTGGAGTACTACAGAGGAACACTGCTCCTGTCTTTGGGCTTCTGGCTCAGAATCAGCTGGAAGGAGTGTGACCAGCCCCAAAAAAGGCAATGTTTTGAAATGTTACCGGTATAAGGGAGTATGTCCTGTATAAATGATGATTTCATATTGGTAAACAGACATTTGTATTTTAGAGTCAAATGTTTCAAACAAAATGCAATACAGGATATTTACTTTGAATAAAATATGAGCTACAGTGTAAAAAAATAAAGTAAAACTAGATTGATATAATGTTGCTATAAAGTACGTGACTTGTCACATGTGCCTTAGTATGTACATTAGGTGACTTGTCACATGTACCTTAGTATGTACATTAGGTGACGTCACCTTTAGTTCCCGATGGTCCATTATCAGAAGGCAAACACACTTAAAACTGTGACACAATTGATAGCATAACTTCCGAGAAGCCGTGAGAAGGAATTTATATAGGGACATTTTATCTAAAGATGATGGACTGAAAAGTGTGACACTTATGACACTGAAATGACAGCTGGGCATCACATCTATTGAACAAATCATATTTATTGAAATCAAACACTGTAAAAAAACAAAAAAAAACAAAACTAGCCATGCATATTTCCCCTACACATAAAAAAGCCACATATTATGAAAACATAAAAATATTTTTGGGGGGTTTGTATGTTTGGGTTGGTGCATGAACATGTGCAAAGTTGTGTGTCGGCACGTGTGTGTGCAGAGGTTTGTGTGGATGTGCATAAGAGTGAGCGTCCTGTTAAAGTGTCGTCTCTCTGGAGTCCCTCTGCGGCCTGAACGTCAGTATCTCTGTGAACGTGTGACCTGCACAAACACAAAGGGAAGGAAAATGCATCAGCTGTCTGACCTACTTTTCTCTTCTAACACTGTCTCGTTTTTTCTACTTTTCCAATAGTACGTAAATAGCACCTTGTGTGTTTTTTAGTATGTTCACAGAAGCATCAGCTAGTCTAAGACCTTTATTGACCTCCTCTGGCAAACAGCAGGAACTGTAACAAAATTAATTTCCTGACGCACAACTTTGCGGCACAGCTTCACTCACTTCCTTCCCCTTTAAATTTGAGTTTCACTGGCCTGTAATTACATAAAAAAACAACTGTCTCTTAAAGGAATAAAGCTTTTAAATGTGAATTCTCTATTCTCTCTTACGTTTCCACTGGTCCAGTGGCAGGTCTGTGTTGTCCATGGTCTGATCGTATGGCTGCGCCTCAGTCTCCTCCTCTGTATCTCTGAACTCGCTGAAGAAAGGCAGGTCGAGTGCCTCCGAGGCGCTCACCCTCTGCTCGGGGTCCAGAAGCAGCATCTTCTCCAAAACACACACTGCTGTGATGCAGAGAGATATGTCAAAGTCAGCATGACTGAGTTAAGTGCACCAATAGCTGTGTAAACTTGAGAACAGAGATCTTCACATACCATTTGAGCTAGCTTTGGAGAAAAGGGTGTGCAAATCTTTTTTGGGTACTTTTGGCAGACTTCTGATGTAGTTTTTGGCCTGTTGAGAAAGATGACAGAGGAGCGTGTTCAGGAAGGTTTTTAACAAATTAGTACATACAACATATTCTTCTGATACCTGTTATATTATGTTAACAGTCATTTCATCTAAACATGTTTCATCAATCCAGTCGACGGATAGTTCATCTATATTGTGCTTTCATGCTCTAGAAACAATCAACTAGCTGAAGGTACTTTGCCTAGTTATAAGGTAAGCGTTTACTAAATGGAGATTTACAAAAATATTTAATTAAAACCGGTTGCACCACACAAACTGGTTCTTATGCATTGTAACGACCACGGATGACTGGACATATTGGCTGTTGGGCAATAGGTGAATTTAAATGGTACATATTGTACTATTTCACAGAAAAAAACACAATATACTTCAACTTACAATAACATAACATACTAATTCAAAAACACACATATTTATAAATAAATTATTTATAATAAATAAAACGAAGTTGTACTACATTTACAACTGATTATTTTTGGAAGCTGTGTTACAGTTTTTGATGCTACAGTAACTTCCTGTTTAAATAGTAGGCTGCGACACAGATGTTGCAACCTATTTGCACACCACCAAAAGTTTTAATGCTGCAACCTGATTTAGAAAATCACTAGTTTAAACTGTAGCTGTAGTTAATAAGAATTTACGAAGGTCTTTAAATTAGTGATGGATTTACAAACAGCTGGTGCAATCCAGCCCAGGAGCGGTCTGAATATTTTTATGGACTTTCTGAAATGCTGTGAAACTCACTACTGGACTCAATTGTAACCACCATGAATCCAGCAGGGTAGTGATTATACTCAAAAGTTAACTTTAAAACATCAGTGTAATCCCTCGTTAAGACCTACATCTTGGCTCTGTAGTTTAATAACAAAGTCGGCAGCTGGGGTTCCTGTAATCTTCATGATTTCTCTGAGCTGGTCCAGATCTGGCAGCAAGTAAGGGGTTAAGGATCATACTTTGCCTGGCATGTATGGATTTGTACCATGAACTTACAAGTGTGATCAACATGTAGACAATAGATAAATCAATGATACTTTCATGGGACAAATGGAAATCAACTCATTTGAGGACAGTTAAGGATACGATCGTTTCCCTTGAACAGCGGCTTTCCAAGCAGCATCTCTGCCATGATACAACCAGCTGACCAGATATCCACTGAAACAGAGAGCAAACATCATATTTCTCACTGTTCCTGGGAAACAGATCTTACTGGAATTTACTACCCTGCTGGGAAACATGAGACTTTACCAGTTTGTGTGTAATGCATCCAGTTGAGAATAACCTCGGGGGCTCTGTACCAGCGCGTCACAACGTAGCCGGTCATCTCTGCGTCAGCCTGTCTCGCCAGGCCAAAGTCAAGAATCTGAAGAAAAAAGAGAAAAAAAAGCAGAACTTGAATACGTGAATGTTTCCATGGTGGGAAGTTCACGTCAAGATGGTTTTATGGAAAGCTAAATTACCTTTAACTCACAGTCCGGGTTGATGGCTAAATTTCCAGGTTTGAGGTCCTGTGGGAAACAATGATGTGGAGACAGGAAATAATGAGAAACTGTCCTCAGAAAGCATTTCATTGTGTTTTTAAACATCAGAATCAGTTCAATTATGCTGCCTAATGCATTTTAAGCATTTATATATATATAAATACTGATTTGTGAAGTAATACTTTAATTTTAGCATCCTGAGACACACGTAAAGGCATCTGGTTGACTGTGAGTCCCTGCGTTTGACTGAAAGGCTGCTGCCTCCTCCAAGACTGGCAGTAGTGAGCTCATTCCACTCCATATTTTTTAGAAATTACACATTTTTACACATAATTACACATTTACGAGATACCATATCATTCTGTCACGAGTTGAGAAAGACATAAAAGAACACACACACACACACACACACACACACACACACACACACACACACACACACACACACACACACACACACACACACACACAGTAAAGCTTCTGGTGTGGGAATCTGAATGAAAGGGATTTAGTGTCGAAAAGAGCAAGAGCCCCACCCCCCAAGATCACAGTCTTAAAGGTCAAAGTTCACGCACCCTGTGGATGATCCCTGCCGAGTGGATGTACTGAGGAGGGAGGAGAAACAGACAACTTCAGCGACTTCAACTTCAACTTATAGAAACAAATACAGGACCAAACTCACTTACTTCAGACAATTGTTAACACATCACAGACTATAATCACTTCACATCCTTTTCAATTATCACAGTAACTCTGTCAGTAATTAGGTTTCAGTTAAAGAAATGAAACATTCCTATAAATGTGTCGGTTGAGTTGTCCACCTTGAGTCCTTTCAGCATCTGATAGATGAGGAACTGCACTCTGTCCTCTGATAATCTCTCTAGCTTCATCAGCTTGCCGAGGTCGGTGCCCATGAACGGCATCACCAAGTAACTGCAGACAAGAGGAGAGGAATTAAATCATCCTGATGGTGTGACAATTTATAATTAGCAAAAGGGAATGAATAGGAGCTTACAAGTTACGAAGCCGGTCCAATGAGATTTCAGCAGTGAAGACATCCAGCAGCCCGATTACCTGCACAGAGCCAATCAGCAGAGGTAAAATAAGTCAGAAGCTATTCTATAATAAAATGCTGTCATTTCCATTTTACCCTTCAACTTATCTCAGTTTTAAAGGTATGAGTTCTTACATTTTCATGCTTCATGTGTTTGAGGAGTCGTAGCTCTCTGTAAGCTCTTTTGGCAAAGAGTTTGGACTGGAATGGCCGGTGAAGTTTTTTGATGGCCACCTGCGACCCTGTCCGACGGTCCCATGCTGAACTGAAAAAGACATTGTGTAGGTAAAAGTGGTTAGAAGTGGTTAGGTTTTACCTCTAAAAGCTCAATCCCTACATCTAAAAGTAAAAGACATGTTAACGTGTCTATAGGGAAATCCGGTGTGTAATTAATAACGTCAGCTACGTGAGACAGAGCCACAATTAATGCTATTATACCTGTAACTCCCCCTGCCATGACAAGCCTTGAAAGTCTGCTGTGAAAGAAAGAGTCTTTTTGTGCTCGAGGAGACAGTTGAGGTGCATTATGTGCACTTAATTCAGGGTCTTTGACTTCCCACAACAATGAGGCTTGGGGGTGGTTTTCTTTGTTGACTCTGGTCCACACAATAGATTACAAAGTGAGGCCCCTGCAGAGCCAGCTGTGGAGAGACTACTGACCAAAATATTTCACAGAAGCAGAGCCAATATTGTTGTTTAGCTAGAATATAAGTGAGATGGTAAAAAATCTACCTGAGTGAAATAAAGTACTCATTTAAAATATACAGACAGGGAAGAAGTTCTTTCTGTTTGTTTCTCAAGCAATGAAAAGGTACAAAGACAGGACTTCTGGTCATTTAAATTTTAAAACATCTGTGTTAAGCTTATCACCAGATCATCTTATGACAGTAGTGTGCTCTATGTTAGGAGACATTGAATTCTTAAAACACTATAACAGAAAGTGTTATCTCCCCATAGCCTGTTGCAATAACACGAGTAGTTGTTGATCCACTTTGTTTCCACCACACTGTGGTTTTAATGCACGATACTCACAGAAACAGGGCAAATTCAGTGTGTGTATATACGTATCAGGTGATATAAACCGATCTTTCGATATTAGTCTGAGCTTTAAAGGTGATAGTTTCCTCCCTAGACTCACCACACAGTGCCATAGGCCCCCGTCCCGACTTGCTTTAGGTCCCGATACCTCTCCGGAACCTCCCACACGGTTCTGTTAACCTCCTGTCGGTAGTATCCCGTCCTGGACCGCACAGCCATACCCTACCGACTGGACAAGGCTGAGGTCAGATTATGAGTTGGATCGACTCTCGGGTCTGGTCCGCTCTGGATTCTCATGTGAAGAAATTGTGTACTTTTGTGACGCCGCAAGACGCGCAGTCCGTCCCGCAGTGAAGAGTTAGGTGGTGGGCAAAATTCCTCCAGATGAACCAGCGGACCACTTGTGCGCCAGACAGGGTCGCCAGTTACACCCCCAACGCGCACACACTCACACAAACACACACACACACACACACACACACACAAAAACTCCTGGTCGCCCTGGGCAGTCTATGGGTGTGTCTACAATGTGGGGGGAAAAGCCACAAAACATCTGCCCACCCTAAAGTTATCCCTACAATACTCCTATAATAGAGCTGTGATGACACTATAACTTTACATTTATAGGCATCTAGATCCTCTGGAAAACATTTACTTCTTTTATGCTTGTTGGAGCGTTTTTAACAATCTTTTAATTAATTTAATTTTTTGCTGTATTTGTAAGATTTAGTTTAGTTTGGTTTCTAAATGATCTATTTACATGGCTTATAATTACAATCACAGTTTTACAATACTATACTACAATAAGTTTAAATAATTGTACAATAGTCTACTATACAAACTATACTATACTATACCAACAATAGATTATACTATACTACACCAACAATAGATTACACTATACTATACTATACTATACTACACTATACCAACACTAGATTATACTATACTACACTATACCAACAATAGATTAAACTATACTATACTTCACTATACCAACAATAGATTATACTATACTATACCATACCAACAATAGATTATACTATACTATACTGTATTAACAATAGACTAACTATGCTATTCTAGAAGTTTAAATAATTGTACAATACTATACTACTCTACAAACTATACTATACCAACAATAGATTATACGATACTATACTACCTCTAAGTTTAAATAATTGTACGATATTATACTATACTATACTAACAATAGACTATACTACACTATACTAACAATAGACTATACTACACTATACTAACAATAGACTATACTATGCTATACCAACAATAGACAATATTGAACTATTCTATAAGTTTAACTAATTGTACGATACTATACTATAATAGACTATACTATTCTATACAATAGGAATGTTTTTTCTGTCTTGTCTTCAAACACAAGTTCATCTTTTTTGACACTGAGAATTTCTGCTCCTGATATTTTCCTCCACTCAGTCACAGCAGCATTAATGTTGGTGAACACTGACGTTAGGTGATAAGGTCTGGAAACAAAATGGGCTTTCCCCAAACTGTTACCATCACAAGTTGGAGGAAAGCATTGTTTCAAAGACTGCTGCATACCGTTTAGATAAAGATTTCCTTTGATTGGAACTAGCCAAAACCACAAGAAATGGCCCCAAGGTAAACATTTTTGTAGATGGCTGAATATAAAAAAAGCATTTTTGTAGATGACTAAATATACAATACAAAACACAATAACAGACTGACAAACAGAAATTATGTTTATTCTGTGAAGCCAAGACAAGTCATGTTACCCGTGGATGATGAATGAGAAAAGAATCTGAGTCATTTGAAAATGAAGAATTGACATTCGGTTCAGAGATGTGAAACTCATGGCTACTGTTGAATCACATGCCACCATGTATTCAAAAGACACTGCTAACTTGTAACATACATACATACATACAGTATACTTATACATTCGGTTTGAAGTTGCTATACAAATCCAACACGTGTACAACATCCACATAAGCACATACAGTAACACTTCAACATTCAGAAACTGACAGAGCTCGAACACGCTTCCACTGAGACAGACAGTTTTGATTCATTTGGACTTTAAATTCAACATTTTGCATCCTGTTTGGACAAGTTGCACAAAAGGCTACATGTAGCACTCTAGTGTGAACCAATATGGAGAAAAAACGTTCCTCAAAAATTATACATAAATGGTAAATTGATGTTCTAGTCATATAAATATTTCTCTGAGGCAGAAATCCTCTCATTGGTTGATTTCAACTTGAGTGGGTGGAGCCAAAGCACCACCATTTCCCTGTTGTGACAATAAACACACCAAACTATACATTAAAATACAACTAATTTCAACATATTTAGGGTTTAACTTTGCTACATTAAAATCAAGCTAAGTGCTATTAGGTCAGCTAGGCAAACTAACTGACCTACAAAACGTGTATTTCCTTTATACCTGCCATTGGTATCCAACTTGTATCCAGACAGTATATCGATTAAGTGCAAGATATAAGCAGAATTTACATCTGAACTTGATTTACGAACTTTTCCATTAACAGATACCAACTGACTATAGTTATACTAGTACTAAGAACAAACTGTATTTCATTTCACATGTCTAACTTGGGGAGATCCACCACTGGACATGGTTTGGGCAATTTAATTAACATCCTTCAGTGTCTCAGGTGTGTGGTCACAATTTCATTTATATTCCATATAACAAGATCAGATAGTTACTGTATGTGGCCACCACAGATGCATGTAAGTACCAGACTGCATTATGTCTATTTAGTCCATAGTAATAATCTTCACCTTTACCCTCTTTACCCTTTGACATTTGTCAAACCTGTGGTTCACTGGCCTTTTAGACTGCGGTATATTCAGACTATTTCTACCTCAGCAAATATTTTATAGAACTAAAACTCCAGTGTGCTGCAAACTGAATGACATGATGTTGGTGAGGGAATCAGGCGTTCGTTGTAATAATCAGCATATTTACTGAGCTAATGCTGCCTGTTGTAGATTATACAAGTGGCACCTGTTCCTTAATATAATTATGGGTATAATAATGTAGCAACAAACTGCTGCATCATTAAAATACCCTCAACTGTGATAAAGAACATCCCTAATGCTTCTAAGCTGTGGTCACAGATGCTCTTAATTCTGTAACATACAAAAAGATGCTGAAAAGACTTTAAAGATCACCAGTCAGCTCCCTGGTTTTCACAAGCAGCCAAACATATCTGCTTTAAGGGAATCATCAGCCTGTATAACATATTATAATCCAGCACTCACCTTCTGGAAACTGTTTCTAACAGTTTACCAAATGCCCACAATCTTAATTATTGTAAACAAAAACCCGGGCTGTAAAAAAAGACACAGCAGAGAACTACGGAAACCTAATGGAGCGGCGCCAAGTCCACCAGGTGATCAAAGACCAGCCATCAGCAGAAACTGTATATGAGAAGCGAGATCACACTGTAAACACAGACCTGCAGCACAGTCACTCTATTCCAGCTTTGGCATATATTAATTACCTTGCTAATTAATAGCACAGTTGGTGTTTACTATTCTGTAAGCAGGAGGGGATGGTTTTCGTCCGAGGAAGAACAGTGCTTTTTTTTGTTTGCTTTTGTTTTATTTTTACAGTGCGGAAATTATAGAGATAAAACTGGTTGAAAGTCTGTCACATTTCCTGGTAATGCCTCCCCCTGGACCTCAGGCTGGCTTAACAGCGGTGTGTGGCAGATGCAATAAGCAGTCTTAATGGTTATAATACAGTACCAGTAATATGTTGTAATAATAAAATACACAAAAATCATGCAATAGTATGTGGGTTAAGCTGATCTGTGATAAGATGGGGCACTGTTGCAAGCCTTTAAATATGAATTCCATATATGAAAGTCTTAGCAGTGACTGCTTATGGCATTTGTCACAATGAGGGACCAGATGGTGTTCTGTCGTTGCTTTGGAAATCCTAGTGTGCGTTTTTTTTTTCTTCTTCTCTCCTGTTCGCCATCTATCAGTCGGTAAACACAGTTCAGTTCTGTAAAGTTGCCTCCTCGTATGAATCACCCCTATTTTAGCCAAGTCAAACTGTTCCTCATTTTAGTCTCACTGAAACGGAAACATAAGAGGAAGCAACTTTCCGGACTGAGGACATCCTTCTTTCTGATTCTAAAATGCTCCCTGTAATTGTAATGTGTGCATCTGATCCCGTGGAGACCGTCCTGCCCTGCTACTCAAATAAACTCATGACAGGCAATCAAACACAGTCACACTGAGCAGAGGGGAGAGGTGCCATGCCCAGGGGAATCAGTTATCTTCATTCAGCCTGCCACAGTCCTTCACCCTCACTCATTGAGTATGTGGTCCTCCTCCAGGTAAAGGTTGAGGCAGAGCAGAAAGATGCTTACTGCTCCACCTGAAGGCTATCAGTCTTGCTGACGGGTGCTTTGAAGCTGTTCGCCTCCTCGAATACCAACTCTGTGTACAGGAGTGAAAAGAAGCTGTGTTAGGGGTGCTGATGATGAGATCATGAGAGAAAAAAAAATGAAGCGGCAAATGAAATGGCAAAAACACTTCCTTGACGTTTGGTTCTCACAACACAGGAATTCACACTAAAAACCACACGATTTCTTGTGCAAGGTTTATTCAGTGCTATTATAATCATGTCTGTTCAACTTGGTTTATCTATCCTAGAAACTCAAATTTTGGATGTGAACCATGCAAAACTATCCACTATGACTCACACCAGCTGTGGTGCATTTCACAAACCATAAAACTCCCTGCTCCATTTAAAAACATAATAATATTGATGTTGTTATAAATGGCATCTCTACATATCTCAAAACCTTTATTATTGTGGTGGTGGAGTAAGCATTCTAGTAACACCCATGCAAGCTTAACCTCTTGCATAATTCCCACTGTGAAAAGCTGTGTAGCTTGAGGCTGCAGTCATACTAAATCCAACACTGGTGGTGTTTTGTTTGTGGTAAGGGCAAGACAATGAAACACAATCCAGGAAGTCGAGTTGGAGTTACAGGTGAATGCATTTAAGGACTTATCCTCAGCAGTGCTTTGTAAAACTCAGAACACACAGAATTTTACAACTCTGGAAAGTTTTCAGGACAGCAACTATTTTATCTGTTGTTGCAATTATCATAAGGTAAACAGCCAAATACAACATTCACATTATAAAGTAATCTGCCAGGAATGTGCGCTTGCATGTATGTGTTTGGCCACCACAGCGTGATGTCAGGTTGCTTTTGGGCAAAAGTTGAGTCCAGTTTGAATTGAGTTTCTGCAGTTTTTTTGCTGAGCTCTGTGCGGCCCACTCCTGCAGCGTAAACACATGGCCTCCGTTCAAATAAATGGGAGGACTGCCATTTTTCTCACACTGCCGGATTTGGTGTGAATGCAGCCTCAAGCTCACTTTTGATCTGCATCATCAGTTTGTGAAATGTTCTCCTTTGTAATGCAAACCAAAGGCTGCCTTTCTAAAATTGTTTATGAAAAGGAAGCGAGAGCATGATTTTGAAAGAAATTGAGAAGTAGACAATATCTGAACATTTTAAAAATGTCATCAATATGCTTGTGGTCACTTCATATTTTTTTATTGTTTTCTTCCATCAAGGACAACAGGGGATGTAAACATTTTAAATCATATACTGTGCTACTTCGAATGAAAGCTTTACCTTTCCATTCTTCTAGAGTTCGATCTTTACTCTCCAGTGTTTGATCGTAAGGCGGGGCCTCTGGCTCATCGTCTGGATCATGGTACTGTGAGAAGTAGGGATGGGAGAGAGCCTCACTGGCAGAGATCCTCCCATCACAGTCTAGAACCAGCATACGCTTCAACAGGTCAACAGCTAACAGAGAAACAGACAGACAAAGAGGGCTGAGAAATATGGTAGGAGGTTCGAAACAGAAATGTATTGAAGGTGTCGCTGCTAGAAGAAGAAATAATGTATAACTGAATTTCTAAAGAAAGCAACTTGAGCTTTAGCAGCCTCTTACAGTCTTTCGATTCAATTTAAGAAGTTGATAATCCAATCTGATGTGTATCACCTACCTAGTGGATTTGCCCCTCTAAAGATCTTTTCCAGGTCCTGCTGGGGCATGAAAGGCAGAGACTGGATGTACTTCTGCGCCTGCAAATAGAGACCAATGTTCAATCCATGGCATGTGACAATGTGTATTAATCGGTGCCAAACAGTTAGTGATCAATCACCCCAACATTCACTTATATTGAGTATTCAGTGAGCAGTCAAGTCATTCAAATGACTAATTAATCACAACATTTAAGTGGGTTCTTTGCATCAATGGAAGCGTGTTTGCAACACATTCTTTTTCACATTCCCATTTAACCATAATTGCCCTTCCCAATTATCCCTCTTTATATACCACCATTCCTCACATGTTCAGAGCAGATCTTCTTTAAGAGCTCGGGCGTCGGAGTCCCAACCATCTCCATGATTCTCTTCAGCTGATCAATATCTTAGAGCAGGAAGAATTAAGGGCCATCAAGAATTGAGAAAAGTCAACTCTTTAAGTATTCAACTCATTATAGTAGCTGCGATTCTACTTACTGCAGCCTGGTGAAAGTCAGCTGGAAGTCAGTAAATAAAATTAGTTTTAGCACTGCTTTTAGACACAGAATACAACCTAGATAATTCAGTCTTTTGTGATCGGTCCTATTCATTCCCCCATTCGTCTCTGTTGATGCACCTCTCCTTTAGAGCAGCCTCGGATTGTGATGCAAATCTACGAGGAGCCTGCATCCACAGGGCACTTTAAAAGAGATAATGGAGGGTTGTTGCTAAAATGGGAATAAAACTGCAAATTGCGGTGGACTCATGCCATGCTGATGAAGGATACAGTCAGTGCCAGGAAAAAGGACTTTTCCCTTGAGCAGCTCCCCCATAATGCATCCCACTGACCAAATATCAACTGGAATAGAAACAGCACAGATTTAATGAGTCAACATTTAATGTAATTATCTCCAAAAAACAATATGAACAACTTGATGATCGCCATATTCTCACCATTCTGATTGTAGTGCATCCAGTTCAGCATGATCTCAGGCGCTCGATACCAGCGAGTTGCCACGTACCCTGTCATCTCATCGTCTGTTTGCCTGGCCAATCCAAAGTCAAGGATCTGTCGGATGGGTAGACACTTCTTCTAAATATTGGAGTTTACAGATTGGAGTGCAGGATCTGCTGATTTAAATGGAGGGTCAGTCTTACCCTAAGCTCGCAGTCCTCATTCACTGCCACATTACTTGGTTTGAGGTCCTAGGAAGGATAACGAACCAGACAAAGGAGGAGAGAAACATGTAGGTATCATAGTGAGACAGAGGATGGTTATGAATATAAAGCAGCACCAATGGCTAATCCATTTAACCTTATGCAGAGCATACTCATTGAGATAAATCTCAAGAGAACAGCTATTAATTAGTGATTTGAAAATAGCCATTCCTGTACTCCACTGCGAAACCTCAGAGTTCGAGTCAGGCAGCCTCTATGTTACACAAAACACACAATTCACCCCAAAGTTGCTTCTGCTCCTAGGATCTGGTATCTCATTGACTTTTTCTATTCATGGCCAAATATAATATGGCTAATGGAAAAAGAATATTTAATTGTTTAAAACAAAATTTTCCCCCCAAAATAACAAAATGCCATGCTGAGTCTAGGTTAAATGTGAATAAAATGATGAACCAGTCATCTAGATTATTCCAATTTGATGTAGTGATGCAGTGATAATAAACATGCAGTCATATTCCTGCATTTCACTCAGTGCAAACATTTCATACAGAATATATGTGACACTGACAGACTGTGTGAAATAAGGTCATACTTTTCAACCTTGGAGCTACTTACGGAGACACAAAACCATGTGTTACATGTCATTTTCATATTCTTGAACCATACACACACTGTTATGTTTTCTCAAAGTTGATGGTCAAAATGACAGGAAGGGGAAAGAGAAGGCACTCACTCTGTGAATCAATCCTGCTGAATGGATGTACTGTTCCACAGGCGATGGGGTGGGGGAGGAGATAGGAGAGAGGGGACATAAAGGAGACAGGGGTCAACAGTGCAGTTCACCATATTAGCCCCTGACTAAAGGGAGACTGCTTTTGTCTGTCCCATGGTAACTGGGCAGGCTGAACAGCTGGCTTGGCTGGCTGCTGGACTGATCTGATGTTAGTAGGTAAACTTTTGACACCAATCTCTGAGTTAATAGAATGTCTCATTTACTATAAATATTGTGTATTTGTGCAACATGAACTACAAATTTGCATAGACTGCATCTAGTATGCACCGATTCCCAACAAGGGCTTCTTATACCCCCAGGGTGGTACTACTATAGTTGCCAGGAGGTCTTTGGATAAAGTAAAGCTCAACTAAGTTTTGAAAACATAAATTATAATTTGATTAAATATATCTACACACTGAGTAACTTGAACTTAAATGAGAGTGAGTGAAAACTAGATCAGCAAGCAAGCAAAGAAACAGCTTAAAGCAGTGGATAAACAGTCAAAATAGACGACATTAACATTAAGATAACATTACATATAACCCATAAACAACTGAAATAGTTAGCTGAAGGTACTGGGAAAATGGCTGGAATACCTAAAATTAATGAATAAATCATTGAAATAATGAGCTAAAAGTAATGGATAGATGGTAAAATAGCCAAAATGAATGGATAATTGGTTGAAAATTAAAAAACTTCATACTACTATCTTTGCCACTCAAAGATAGAAGTATGAATACAAACTTGGCCTGACCTAAACATTCACAGTTTAATCTGACTATATATATATATATATATATATATATATATATATATATATATATATATATATATATATATATATATATATATATATATATATATATATATATATATATATATATAATCAATAGTGTTAAATATGGATGAATGTGGATGAAGGGGTACTTGAGTTCATCTGGTGTGGCTGTGGCCGTACTATTTGCATGCTAACACTTGTAGGATGTTGCATTCAGTTTGGCATGCAGCGGATAAATCTCGACATAGTAGATCACCTTGAGGCCACGGAGAAGCTGGTAAATTAAGAACTGCACGTGCTCGTCTGACAACCTCTGAAATTTGACGATGTTATTGAGGTCTGCACCCATCAGGTTAGTCACCAGGTAGCTGGAAAAGGGGAGAGTGTATGAATGTGAGAAGGGGAGGGGGGGAGTTGGAGGAGAACATGGTGATGCTGCCATGGCAACTGTCAGACATCTCCACGAGCCTGTAATCTCCTAGAATCGCCTCCACCAACACCACCATGATATCTAATAACAGAAGCATTGCATTTTTGGTGAAAAGTAGACAGATATACTACTTATAAGAAACATTACAGGATATAATATTTACAGTTCATTGAAGTCTTCTAGAGTTGCTGCAGGTGTGAAGACATCCAGAAGCCCTATTACCTGCAGAGACAGAGGCAGAGACAAGCAGAGTTGATCAATAGCCAGGCGGAAACACACAGAGAGCTGCATCTGTCTGTCTCTGGATATTTTTATAAGGAGCACTAACGTTCTCATGTTTCATGTGCTTGAGCAGTCTGAGTTCTCGGTACGAGCGCCGGCTGTGGATCAGAGACTGAAAAGGCCTGGACAGCTTCTTCACTGCAACCTTCTGCCGTAAGACAACATCGTATGCTGAACTGTAGAGAGAAATCAGAGAAATTAAGTTAAAGTATATGACTGTGCATGAAGATATTTTTGGCTTAAAAAGCTGAATTCCACAATCAACAAACAAAAAATGATCTCCAGTAAAAACAATACAAACATTTTAATGCAATGATTAGCACTGTTGTCTCACAGCAAGAGGGTTCTAGATTCAAACCCACAGACTGGCTGGGGCCTTTCTGAGTGGAGTTAGCACATTCTCTCCATGCCTGTGTGGGTTCTCTGCAGGCTCCGGCTTCCTCCCACCATCCAAAAACATGCAGGTTAGGTTAACTGGTGACTCTAAATTGCCCGTAGGTGTGAATGTGAGTGTGAATGCTTGGCTGTCTCTACTTATGTTAGCCCTGTGACTGACTGGTGACCTGTTCAGTGTGTACCCCTCCTCCTTCCCAATGTCATCTGAGCTTGGCTCCAGCTCTTCTGTGACCCTCTAGAGGGTAAGCGATAAAGAAAATGGATGGAGTATTATTTGCTTTCTCTCACAGAGTTAGACAAGAAGATCAATACCTCAGAATTTGTGTTTAAAATATGAAGCTACAGCCAGGAGATGGTGAGTTTAGCTTAGCATAAAGATTGAAACATGGAACAGGGAAACATCTAGCCTAGATCTGTTCAAAGATCACACAATTGAACACACTATATCTGTTTTTTTGATCTGTGCAAAAACCAATGTGCAAAAATGTAAAAAGTGTGGGACTATTTCTTGGCCATGTGCAGTGACCTCTGGCTATGACCCTGTTTACACCTGGCATTAACATGTGTCTCGAACGATCCGATCACAAGTGGACAGCTGAGACACATTGTGCCTATGTCACTTCTGCTACAAGGTCAAAGGGCCCCGCTCACACTTATAACGTCAGTAAGCACCAGATTTATTGTTAGTGCAGGTTAAATAGCTAAGAGCTAATAAAAATGTCTCAAGAACTACCATAATAAACATGTACGGACAATTCCAACCATTCAGATTCCTCTAACCACATAAATATGTGCTCCTCTCCATTTTATCAACCACTGGCAAGCCTACCAAAACAACAGCCACTCGCTGCATTGATGACATATTTTCCTGTTACATCCTTGCAACAGTACACATAAGTGTTTTACGCTACAAAAGATATGTGGTCAAATGTGTCCCAGACCATCTCAGGAAGTGGTTCGAGAAATCCGATCACAATGTGTCTTGGTGTTAGCTTACATTTGTCTTTACTTGTTCGCTTGTGATTGGATCACCCGACACACATGTTAATGCCAAGTGTAAACAGGGTCTATGTTACTTTTAGGCAGAGCTGGGCTATTATGCTACAGGACAGTCATTGTGCTAAACTAATCTAAGCTAAATGAGCTTACAGTGTGTTTAGTTACTTTTGGACTGAGCTGTTTCCAGGCTTGCCGTTTCCCCATTTTACATTCTTTAAGGTAAGCTATGCTAACCAGCTGATGGCTCCAACTACCATACATATATGCTGTAGAGAAGACAGTGGTATTTTCCAAAAATATCCAACAATTCATTTAAAACTGATATCAACTGATGATTCAGAGTGACTCTTAGTAATTCATGTTGGAGTGTGGAAAGATACACAGACTGACTGACAGAGAGATACTCAGAGAGAGAAAGTGTGACAGAGGATGTGGTGGAACAAGAGAAGTGAGGATGTCAGATGTTGTAAACGTGCAGTAGTTTATTTCAGATGCCGCTTTTGAAATGTAAATGTCATTCCACATATCGAATGCTGAGCCCTGCTGCTGCTGCCGCTGCCTTTGTGGTGCCCATGTCTTTTCAGCCTTTTCAACCCTCACAGTAATAATAATACAGCCATCAGAGAGCGGAACAAATAAACAGGAAGGAAACATGGGTGAGTATTGAGAAATTCTGCAAAGCACATTGGGGACAGAGCAAAAGGGAAGAAGTTTGACACCGACTGGAAAAAAATGACATTTAAAGTAAGAGTAAAGCGAGCACTGGAAAGATTTATAGTATATACAAAATGTATTATTGTGTGGCCTATAGCATAAATTATAGTCAATCAGACTGATTTTACTTTAAGGGAAAATACCTTCTCAGTCATGCTTGTGAAGTTCTTGTAAATGTATGTTCTTAAGAATGTG
Organism: Scomber scombrus; assembly: GCF_963691925.1. NCBI lineage: Eukaryota > Metazoa > Chordata > Actinopteri > Scombriformes > Scombridae > Scomber > Scomber scombrus. The sequence continues at coordinate 7,499,806 of NC_084991.1, forward strand.
CTCATTTTCAGGAATTTCTCAATAAATAGGTAAACTAGTGGTGTAACCACAACCTGCCGCGTCATATTTTACATGAGTTTGTGGTTTCCTACATGTCACATACTACATTTTTCTGAGAGCTTTTGTCCGCAAAATATGGAGCAAAATACTTTTGATCAGTAGTATAAAGGTGTTAGTTTCAAATGAGGGTGGAGATTAATAAAAGCAATATAGTGAGACTTTTTAATGTGAGAAAAACACTATGAACCAGACTTGCTTACTCATAACCAAACTACTCCTGTTACTGCTGCATCGTAATTCTGATCCGTTCAGCAGTGGGTGTAATGACTGACTCTTCAACGACAAGCGTTTACTTGTGCTGTAGTACCCTGGTTCTAATCAGGTTTTTGAAGCGTTCCTGTTATTTTCTCAGCATATAAACATCATATCCTTATTTCAGACACTTGGATAAGTCGTGCATACGTGAGCTGGAATACTCAGATAGAAACCAGGGTACTTTGGCATTTAAACACTAGAAGTCTGATTATTCTCTGCCATGTTTGCAGGTGTGTCCATCAACTCAAGTTACAGTACTTAGTAGTTAGTAAAACAAAACATATGATGGCAAATGATAATGATGATCATTATGCTGCTAAAGGGAAAATGTAGGGTCAAAACTGAAATACTTATGTGTATGTAAACACTCTCATTGTTAACACAGTTTCTGGTTTGACATTTTTGTATTTGAGTCATACCATAAAGCAGACACATGTAAGCTTTATTTCTGTGACAGGTGATTTTTTTTATCTACTGTGAGGGGCCCACAGTACATTTTGTTCCTGGGCCACCTTGGCAGATTCATAAATGTCCCTTTTTTCCCTAACAAACTCCAAAACTTCAGCTCTGCAGCAAGCATATGGTCACCTTGAGAGGGTTGGCGCAGACCAAATGATGTGTGTCTCCTGTTTTTTCCACAATACAAAACCCACTGTAAATATTACTGTATCATTACATGATGACTTACAATGCTTACATGCTTGAGTAAACTGCACTCTTGCATGGTTGACTGCATCCTTCTGGCTTGATGTCACCTGCTGCCAGCCCGGATGTCCCCACCGGGCTTCAGCCAGGACAGCAGCCACTCTCCTCCGTCTCTGACATGAACCAGGCCTCTCGCCTCACACATTCTTTCCTCCCTGCCATCTTCCATACATGGGTCTGACTGCACAGCTCTCAGAGAAGCAGAGCAAAGGCATCGATTTCTTTCCTCTTCTTCAGTCTCAGTATTTTTTTATATCCCGGCTCTTACTGCACCTCCGGTTTCATAACCAGAGGAAGGGCAACCCAGTGTGACATGATTCAAGTATCAAGATTCAAGATTCACTGTTTATCCACCAAGGAAACCTGTCTTTGTGTACATATTCTTATTTCGACAGTTCATGTAATTCATCCTAATTAAACCAATGGGGAAAACCTATATGATCTGCATATATTTGCAGTTGGGGGAGGGTATTGACTCTTGCAATTAGAGATGAAGATGATTGAGGCTGGGGGTTGATTCCTGCATAACATTCTATGAATTAAAAGGTAGTGTTAGTGTAGTTTGACGTTTTTATAGATGCGCTTATTTGCTTTTTTTGTCGAGTTAGATGAGAAGATCGATACCACACTCTGCATGGTGAATATGAAGCTACAGCAAGCAACCGATTAGCTGACTTAAGCATAAAGACTGGAAAGAGAGAAACAGTTAGCCTACTGTAGCTTCAAATGTAACATCTGCCTACCAGAACCTCAAAATCTAATTAACATGTTATATTTTGTTTAATTCAAACAAAAACAAAAAATGTGCATTGCCATAATTATTTGGGCCTACTTGTGAGGCTATTTCTTAGTGCAATGTCACTTTTGGAAAGAGCAAAGCTAGCTGTTTTCCACTAATTTGAGTCATTAAGTCATATTAAGGTATGTTAATCGGCTGGTGGCGAGAATTTAATATTGAATGGAAAGACAGTGATATCTTTCTATCTTAACTCTGCAAGAAGGAGAAAAAAAACAGCATTTCCCAACATTTTGAACTATTTATTTAAGCACTATAGCCCCAAATTTCTATTTTCAGTATTCATACACACACACATACACACACACGCTATAATTACAGCCTGCATGCTGCATCTGTAGCTATTCAATTGCACTGCAGTCACTTGATGAAAGCCCTCTATCTAAACATGAGCTGTGAGCAACAAATCAGAATCCCAATCTCGTTTTCTGCTCAGTTTATCGTATTCCCAATCAGCAAACCGACAGATGTAACATTTCTGACAGCAGAAAATGAAACAGTCATGTTTTATTCATAGTTACCCAAATGAGAGGCTGTGTGCCAAAGTCCTGGTTTACTGAGCAGATGTTACATATGTTGACATGAGATGAAAGCAGCTTGATCAACTTAGTACACATTCTCTCTTGTTGTTCAGTTTCGCCTGGTCCAAAATTGGTCCAATTTTGGCTCAAGAAATGAAGCAGAAAAGAGAATATTTCTTGGGCTATTCTCCGACGGCGCGACACTGAGAAGTTAATAAAACTGAAATTGACAAAAAATATGACAGCGTTCAGTCTTTCAAACTTTTTGGCTCATGACTTATCAGAATTCAAGAGGCACTGCATGTTAAATTATTAAATACGCTGTGCATTTATGAGGCCTCACTCTCTGTTGTGTCTGTGCTTTGCTCCGTCCATTTGCTCCATTCCTCCGCAGTCCTTCCATTTCTTATAACTAATATGACTCTTTTGGTCCCTTTTCTCCCATGGGTGATGAGGGTATGGCTCAAGCTAAGCTATAGAAGATTATATGAGCTTGTCAGATCCTTGACCTCAGGCCTGCAGTCTCAAGAGGTTTTGCCAAGAGAACAAACCGCTATTTGAGATAAATGATGAGAGCTGTTTTACTGTGCATTTCAAGAGGTAGACTATGGGACTGTCCTAACCCCCCCTCATCACGACACACAGATACACATGTCGTACTCTGAAACCCCATCCCCCAGCTGTTTGCATATCAAGCTTTGCCATGAGAAAGTCACCGACAATAGCTGGAGATCAACGTTAACAATGCAGGGCAGTGCTGGGTGGTTTGTGGAGGAATGTCCTTTGTGTGTGTGTATAACTTAAGAAGACATTTCACCAGTGCAAGCATGTCATGTCCATAGAAGTCCTTTAGAGATATAATTGCTCAGAATGTGCAGTCCTTAAACCAGGAGGAGACAACACACCTGCTATTCCCTAAATTAATCTTCAAGAGTTTCTTATATTTCCAAACAAACCAGACACATAAAACACATTACTTTCTGTGTGGCAGGAATTGGTCTCCAGACAGCAATGATTTAGTTTACCTTAATACATCTATGTTCCAAGTAGGGATTCCAAAACAAGGCTACTTGTACCCCAAGGAGTACAGGGAAGATTGTGTGTAGCTCAGTCAATTTGAAAAAATAGAAACTACAACTTGAGTTTAAAAATATCTACATATTGAATTGTTGCAATTGAGAGTACATTAAAAACTAATTAGCAAGCAAGCAGAGTTGAAATATCTTTGAAATATTTAGCTATTGGATGAACGAATGAAATAAGTTGGATAACTGTTAGATAAATGGTTGAAATAGTTAGCTATTGGATGAATAGTAAAATAGCTAAAAATGGATGAATGGTTAGCTAGCTAACTAGTTAGCTAACATAAATGTTGAAGTGGCTAAATAATGGAGACGTTTGAAACCACTTGCTAAAAGTAATGGTTATATGGTGAAATAGCTAACTGAAAAAATAATTAGGAAGCAAACAAAGTTGAATAACTGTCAGCTAAAATGGCTAAAGGTAATGGATAAATGGTTGAAATAGTTAGTTATTAGATGAATGGTGAAATAGCTAGAAAATGGATAAATGGTTGAAATAGCAAAAAAATGATGAATGGTCAAACTAGTTACCTAACATAAATGGTGAAGTGGCTAAATAATGGACAAATGTTTGAAACAGGTAGCTAAAAGTAATGGATATATGGTGGAATAGCTAACTGATAAATGTTGAAATAGCCAGCTAAAATAAATCTATAAAGGTTTAAACTAGTTAGCTAATGGTAATTGATGAATAATCGTGGATAAACGTTAGCTAAAATAAATGCATAGGCAAAATGGATAAGAATAAGTGACTAAACAATTTAAATAGTTGACAAAAAGGAATGGATAAATGGCTTAAATTGTTTCAAAGGGTAATGGATAAATGGTTGAAGCATATGAAAGTAATGGATGAATGGTGAAACAGCCAAAAGAAATAGATTAATGATTGAAAAACAAAAGCTATGAGCAATAAATGGTTGAAACGTCCAGCTTCTGCTACTCTAAGTAGGCGTAGAATGAATGCAAACTTGACCAAACCGAGGGGCTTGGGTTGTATATCATGGTCAAAACTAATATGTCATCTAGTAGGAATAAAGAGACTTCACTCACAGCTCAGTGACGTCATGTATGAAAGCACAAGAATTAGTTCATATTTTTCACAATCATCTTGTTACGAAATCAGAGAAGTTCCAGAAAGTGCTGTTCAGAGCCATAGATGCACATGAGAATTATGCAACAAATATCATAACTTTGACTTTGGCATTGAGTTTTCTATCCTCAGACAAATTGACTGAACGTTCAAAGATCATGAGCATCAACTGTGAATGCCACATTGCTCTGAGCAACATTGTTTTGTTGACAAAGACTAGTCCCATGTACCACTGAATGGATGCATTGATAATATTACAATAAACACATGTTTATAGCATGGGTTACCAAAATGGGTATTAAATCTCAACTTTGGTAGTTTTATGCTCTAAAATGCTTGTGTGCATATAATGTTCCTGAGGCTGAAACAGCTGAAAGCAAATTTGTGATCCAGCTATCTTTAATTTTGCTCTTGTGCTATTCTGAGCAGAGCTTTAAAGCTGAACACAGGCAAGATATTTATGCACAAAATACTCCTGGAAGCCTGAATCATTAAGAGAAGCTCCAACAGAGAAGCACACCCCATCTCCCGCTAATTCAGACAGTATCTTCATTAACATCTGACTTGACAGGAAGTCAACAGTCAAGATAAAGCCCCCATCCAAAGGATGCAGGCAATGGCAATGATGGGAGTGGCTACACAAGCCAACATATCAATTTTATGCAATAGTGTCAGTGTGTGATCTGACACAACATAGGGCACAAGTACTGGGTCATACAGTGTCCAAACCAATTTAGCAAGTTCAGTTCAGCTGCTGAATCCTACAAACATGTTTCTCCAACACAACATCATCGTTTCTAAACACTATTAGGTAAATATTATACAGTTATATCCCAGGACAATGGAAGCAGAGTTGTCGTACCCCACTACAAAGAAAAAGACTGAGAATAACATGCAGTATATCCACCCTAGTAGCACAAATAAAAATAGTCAGGTATGGACTTTTCTTTGCCTGCACAGAGAAAGCTTAAACAGAAAATGATGAATCAAAACTTAACAGCCAATCCCAAACAGGCCCCTGAACAGGGCAAGAGTGGGCATCCATAAAGACAAATCTGGACTCACAGACATTAAATCTTCTGCCTCTCTCATCCCTTTTGTAAAAAGCATCACAGGATTTGGATTTAGAGCAATAGGATTGGCTGGAAAGATGTCGCTTTTTTCATTGTTGTCTGGAAAGACTCAATGGGGATATGCTTGAGTTTGGGATGTTGTGAGTGGACAAACACTGAATTAAGTATACAGGTAAAAGGATGGGCTTTTAACCAGTTCTCAGTAAGGTGTCATTTTATCTGGATTCTGCAGTTCATATCTATGTAAATTGTTCTTTACAGGGTCTTGGGAATTTCCATCTGCAATTCAGTGTTTGACCGTGCTGCCAGGATCAATCAGTTTGCAGTAGAGGATTGATTGATCCTGGCAGTTCAGGCTTACTTCTTACTGCTATTATGGAGTCACCAACATGCAACACTGCGTAGAGCAGCTTAAACATCTTATTCGTGTCTTGGAAAAGTAATTATCCCTCTGGGATCAGTCACATGAACATCCAAACCATTCTCCCCATATTTCCTTAGGTAACCATCAGCCTACTGTTATACCTTAATTAATATTGACAGTGAGGGGGGATTATCACCATGACACATCACCATGGCAATGAGATAGCACTGGCAGATACAGATTAGTCCAAAATGAAAGCAATTGCATGTTGCCAAGTTGATTATGTCTGTGTGTGTGTGTGGGATGGGATGGGAGGGTTATTTGGGAAATTCCTGTGCTGACACTATCTCAGTCTTTAACTCCCTCCCACCCATATAGAAGCAGAAAGCAGTGAGCTGTGGGATAAAAACAAGCCTGCAAACCTGCTATGTCTTTATAGGATATGGGTGACAACAGCACATGAAATCTTATTCATTACATTAAAACGTAGACATAATAAATTATTTTAGGTTTTGGACCCAAAATATTGACTCCTTAGGCTATAAAAGCTACGTGATAATAATAATAATAAGCTGGCATTACCAACAATGACAACAATAAATACCAAACGTTCAGTCACAAGCCCCTTCATTCTGATGACACAGCCGACATGTAGGCATCGCTACGCTGATGCATCATGAACAATATATATTGTAGCTGTGCAGCCTCGCCCCTCCACCCTCCGTGCACACACACACACACACACACACACACACACACACACACACACACACACACAAACAAACACTCACCACACCGAGCCGTAGGCTCCGGAGCCCACCGGCGTCAGGTTCTGGTACCGCTCCGGAACCTCCCACACAGTCTTGTTCAGCTCCTGTCGGTAGAATCCAGGTCTGGCCGACATTTCTCCAAGCCGTCAACAGGAAAAGAAAGGAGTGAGCAAGAAAAAAATAGGGGGAATGGAAACGAACGGAGGAAAACGCTAGATGGGACCGGAGGCGCGGGCCGCCGTCTGCTGCCTGAGCCGAGCTGCTGCTGCTGCTGCTGCTGCACACCGCACCGGCCAGTGACAGCCTAGCTCTCTGTCTCTCTCTCTCTCTCTCTGTCTCCCTCTCCTGCACCCCCACCCCCTCACCTCCCTATGGCTTGTCAAAAAGTTGATATGATAGACTATCCTTAATAACACCAATAACCAACATATTATATTATATGATGTGATTTTACATTAAGTTTAATTATAATATAGGCTATTATAGGCCATTTTAAACTATAATAATTACACTATATGAGTATGTACATGTGGGGTAAATATACAAAAAGCTCAGCTGCCTGCTGCTGCTGGTAACAAGGTTGATAAGTGTTGAGACACGACCTATATTGAACATTTAAATAAGGTTACTAAAAAAGACGCGCTAAGCTGATAAATTGGGTGATTCATACCTGTGGGTTTGACATGAGTCATGCTTAATTTTTAAGATAAACTGATACTGCATCGATCAAACCTACAAGTGAAAACTTTCACATTATATATTTTATTAATTGTTATTGAATTGAAATAATCAGTGAATGGATTAATGTTACAGGATAGAACGTTTTACAGTGTGCAACATGAATAAGTTGGTGAATATTTACATTCACGAAAGATACATGTTTTCCTATGAGCTCTGTAGAAAAAAGAACAAAAAGGCAACAGAGGAGAATAAATGGAGTTAGCAGAAAGACATTGTTATATTAAAAACAAAAAAATAGGGAAAAAACAAAGATAACTGTATAATAACTTAGAATGTACTAATATAAATCTATGACTGTCATCTGGTGGTTAATATATGCTAGTGCGAGATGAACCAAAAACAAGACTATGACAATGTAATCACATTTCCAAAAAGAGCAGTGTGAATTGAATTGTATTTTTGAAATCTCATGGTTTGGCTTCAAATGCTGCCCTGTGTATCTGACTTTCTATTTTGATAAACACTGTAGGCTATATTAAAATAATTACATGCAGGCTGATAGTGGAAAAAAATCCTGAAACTGAACTTTTTTCTGTGCCCCGGGAGGTGGGGAGGGTTGGGGGGTGCTATGTATGTGGCACCATTTTAACAAAAAAACATATATAACGTTATTTGAAAATAACCCTTTTCACTATCTCGCCACTTATCTGCCATATTGTCACATTGCTCTTAACATACTCTGACTACAGACAGGGATTAAAGCAAAAAAAAATCTTCTGACTGAAATTTTTTTTCCGACCATGTCATAAACTGTTCACCATCTACCTTGTCATAGAAACCCTGTTCAGAAATGGTTTGTATTTTATTTTAGCACCTTATGGGCTTCATAAAATAGTTCTTAACATTATAAAAACTCAAACGGTCCATCAGACCATTGCAGTGACAGAGAGAGGATTTTTATTTTTTATATATTTATTGCCCTCTTGCCTTGATGACAACATCCAGTCTCAGAATATGAGATATACCCATCATAGCTAAGCAAGTAGAAAAAGTTTAATATATTGCCTATGTTAGGCAGCAAAGTTGCCTTTTTAAAATGTCATCCACTGTGTTACTGGTCATGTCATAAACTATATCTGTTGTATGCTTTGAATAACGTGGTAAAACCATATATGAAATACTTTCGCACCTTTCTGATTGGACTGAAAAGTGGTTCTACATCGTATAGGCGTAGCCCTCTAAGAGCTGTCGCTATTGGGTTTATCCCCGCGCGCATGCGCAGTCGTGAAGATTTCTTTCGCGCCACTGTGCTTCCGCACAGTTGCCCATCTATGGTCCGCATCCAAGGTATATAATACCGGCGTGACCATAGATCTGCTCCCTTTTTTTCTTCAGCGCTTGAAGAATGCAGTTGCAAGTGAAGTCTACTAGCAAGACCCATCGTCCCGACGGAGTGGTCCGCCTGTGCCCCAACTGCAAGCGGAGGTACATCATGGGTTTCGACCTCCATCCTCGCTGTGGAGCCTGCCTCGGTGCTGAGCACACCGGGCTGGCTCTCACGCCACGGGCCACCTGCGCCTTCTGCACTCGTTTGCCCGCGGACAAGCTGAGGCGGAGAGCTGACGGCTTCCTGTCTCAAGTGCTAGAGGGTGAGGGAGACGGCAGCTGGGGTGACAGTACCACTTTCTCCGTTGAGGAGGCATGGCCATTCTCGACCAACCCGGTGGGCGCGGGGAATCCGTGGCAGGACATGAGTCTATTGACTCAGCTCCCTCCATTCATGGTTCCCCTCCCGGCTCTCCCCTCTCCCTACTGGAAGGGTTAGGGTTAGGGTTAGGGAGTCCCGCTCGGGCAGCCATCTCCCTCCTCACTGAAACCCGACGGCCACTTTCCAGCGAAAGCGCTCCTGCAGGACCTGCCGAGCATCATCAGGATGGCGGCGGATCTAAAGAATGTCCCCATGCCTGAAGAGCCCCCTGCACCTGTCCGCGGCATCCTGGGAGGAGATGTGTACGACCTGGAGCCGTTCCGAAGCAGCCCCCGGTGTAGCCTCAGGTGTCGGAGCTCCGTCCATTTGTGGACATGGCCTACGCTGAGAACGGGAAATTGAAGGCGCCGGTGTCTCGCTATGACCCCTTCACCAGAGTCCAGGGTGAAACCGAGGGCAGCTTCCCCTCCGTCCCGCCGCTTGAGAAGAGTCTGGCTACCATCCTGCTGCCAAAGTTTACCTTCTTCGGCAGACGGAAGCCTACACCGCCATCCCCTCGTGACCAGGTTACTGCTCGCCTCACCGACCGGGCCCACCAGTGCGCCGCCCAGGCCGAAGCTGCGGCTAACAACATTGCCCTCCTGTCCTCTGCTGTGTTCACCTTGGCCACGCAGCCTGGCACTTTCCCTCCGGATGTGGCTTCTGACATCGGCAAGGCGATGGCGGCTATCTTGGCTCTTTCTACGATAATAGCGTGGCAGACGATGATGCAGCGGAACATGTGCCTTCACATGTCCGAGCTGCCCGTGCAGATCAGACGTGAGCTGCTGGATGGTCCCATCAGCTCTGATGGGCTTTTTGGACCGCTCCTGCAGAGCGCCACCAATCACCTCCAGACCGCCTGCGAAGAGGCTGACAGGGTGAAAAGGCACACGTCCTGGAGCAAGGCTACGCCACGTCCCCATGTCTCCTGGCGTGACCGCCACCGCATCGAGCCTCTCGCTGCCCTCCAGCCAGGGGCCGACGCCCTGCCTGCAGCTGGTAGATTCCATCATGTTTGACAGTTCCTGGCAATGTGTGTGGGGGAAACATTAGGAGCAAGTATCCTTAAATTGGTACAGGTTCATAATTGGTAAGAATTGTAATACAGTTCAACTCCAGCTGCTGCAGTACCGATGGTAGGCCTTCTACAGGAATTTAAGCATCATTAATTCAAAGTTCTAAATTTTCAGTTTGCCAAACTTTGTCACTACTTGTAACCATCTGCTCACCCTAAGCTGGGTAACACTAGTCCATTAAAGATGGGGTGGAAAGGGGAGAACAAAGGAAAAGGGGGAAAATTAGAAAGAAAAAAAATGTGACTATTTGAATCTATATCTATTTGATGAATGCATTTCTAGCTGCCTGAACACAAATAATAAACTTAGTTTATTTTGAAATACTTTGGAAATTGTTACGTGTACATATACTTCTCATTTATGAGAATAACTTTATTAATTGTATTTATGTGTAATTGTAATGACCTGGTGTCATCATAGTTTTGCTGTGTGATAAACCTGCCTGTTTGCTCTATCTTTGCAGGTTATCATTAGCACAGCTGGGAACACAGTACTTTAGGGGCCATCCACATGGAGACAATTTTGAAGTGAAACCGCAAATGTCTTGTGTGTTTAGGCCGACCGTAACAATGGATCCGGAGTTTTCGCTGCTGGAAAACGCACTTTTTTGAAACCTGGGTCCAAGGTGGAAAAGTCCAAAACGTTTCAGGTTTTTGATTTGTGAGAACACCAGAAACGCAAATGATGATGTCATCACCCCTCGACCCGCCCCTCTAGCTTTTGACCTCTTAAGACCGCGACGTCTCATAACAACAACACACAATGGCGGAATACAGCCTAACCCCGACGATGCTGGCGGTGCTGCAGCAGATAATGACCCTTATTAACACGCTAGGGGGATATATATTACAGTTACATCTTCGTTGTTCACACACAGGCCTGGAATATGTACTACAGCGTTTTCGAGAATTAATGTTACGGAGAAATGTCTGGCCCCCCTGCCGAGAGAAATGGGGGGGGGGGGGTGTTTTCGAAATCTGGCTTCGTCTAAACGGCCTCCTTGTTGTTGCTGCAGCACAGATCACTATCTCACTAGCTGCCTTGCTTCTAGAGCTCTCTTTCCCCTACTGGCATGTGTTTGGTTTAGTTATGTTGCTTTAGTTTTATGTTTTACTTTCTTGCACCTTTAACAGTCACACACACACACATCATACACCACTGACATCCACACCCATTTGGTTTATAAAAAATCATTTTGTTAAAAATGCTGGTGTGTCTCCCTTTTGTTGAGGCCACTTTAGCCAGGTCATGACAGAATAGGGCTCATCCATTTAGTGTGTTCTGTTGGTGTCTCAGGTAACAGTGGGTGGATGGTGTTGATTGCGAACACTGATTAGGTGATTTTGCCCAGCTGTGCACTGGTTGATGGTTTTGCTCTGGTTTAGCTTCGGTTAAGCTTTCATTTTACTCTGTTTTTTTATTTTTTTCCTGACCCAATGTCAGATTGTCATATGCCGTTCAGAAGCTAGGTTACTATCCTTATGCATTGTATACAGAGTTTTCTCAGAGTTTTTTTATATAATATATAATATATAAATATTTAGTGTTGTGGCAATGTTTGTGTCAGTTGTTTTCGGACAGCTGTCTCAGGGGCACATCCACGTAACTTTTGTAGGGTAACCTGTAGGAGAAGTTACGGAGACAGATGGGCAGGAAGGAGAAGCTTGAGTAAGAGAAACTTCTGTGTCAGCGACACTGCTCACACAGGAGTGGGGTTTTTTTTATAAAAAGAGTAAATTATTATATTGATTATATCCACCCGTAAAAGCCCCGCTGGCACTGTGTGAAGAAAATCCCTCCAGACAAAAAAATCAAGCTCCTCAAACGAGCCAAACACACAATAAACCTCCAAACTAACTTTCAGGAGGGAAAGTCACAGTTTGACTACTATCACACAATGTGAGGAAGAGTCGCAAAAAAAAGCTCCATGTATTACTTACTTTACGCGCTGGATTTCCCCGCCAGAGAGGCTCCGTGCCCTGGCTGCACCGTGCAGGCTAACCCGCAGGGATGACACTTCATGTATGTGACATATTCTACCTATGTAGACATTGAAACTGTAGTGACGGGGGAAATATGGCAGATATTTTCTCAATATGACTATCAACAGATAATTTCCACTTTCTATTTTTGCTGAGGCACACACACGTCATGCAGAGAAAATGTGTGAGAAACTGAATCTTTAGTTGACACAATGCTGCAGCCTCATGTAACACGTGTCTCCCATGTGCTGTGTGGACGCGCTACTCTGTTGGGCGCGCATATAAATAAAAAAGAGGTTCGGCGGCGCACACCCACTGCTGCTGCTTCCAGTGTGGACAAGTGATTGGAGTGACCCAGGTTTTTTTTCTCCAGTCTGCGCCGTGATGTGTGCACAGAGCGTGTACATGTTTGCTCCAGACCTGCCTTAAGGCGCACTCACACTAGGGCCAGTTGTTCGGTACTGTGCTGAAGCACGAATGTCCCCCCTCCCCTGTCCCCCGCTGGCCCGTACTCACATTACCTCAAACCCAAGTGTACTCCGACACATACGTTGCGCGTTGTGTACGTAACTGTGTGCTCATTAGGGTTTAATCCCAGGAAAATTCAATCAAAAAATATTATTATTTAAAAATAAAAAAACACAGAACATTAGTGAAATATATTCACTAAAACATAAGGCAGACAGTTCACTCCCATAAAAAATGCACAGGTATGTGTTCGCGTGCTGTGCGCCGGTAAAACAAACACAGCCAATCAATTAACACAACACACTATGATTAAAAAGTGCAAGCACGTTCTTCTGAGTCATACCTGTGTAGTATGCAGTACTACAGATACTTGTGTAAAAAAGACTAGTAAAAGCAGACATACTGATTCAACTCTTTACTCCAGTAAAGGATCACTTCGAGTGATCATTCACGCTCGCAGGAATAGACTTAGTTTAACTGAATGACTAATGGGGTGTTCAGACCAAACGCAATGTCGCGCATCGAGATTACATCTAAAGTCAATGCAAAGACACGAACGTGCCGGATGACGTGACACACGCGTCATACGCGAGGCCGCGGAAATCGTGTCCATCGCGTGAGTTGAAAATGTTGAACTTTTGCGGCGACATCGTGACGCGACAGCTTATCAGCGTTTAGATTCTCCCGACGTCACTGACGTATAGCCCCTGTTAACATAGCTGGCTTTCCCTTATAAAGTTTTGAAGAAGAAGAAAAAAAATAAATCGCTGGCTTTCCCGGCATACATTTACTGGTTTACTAGATTCAACAGTTAGTTTACATGTGTTTTTGTCAGTTGTTGTGTGTCGCAGGAAATGGAAGAGCCTCAGGGACAAATATGAGAGAAAAGAGTAAGTGATCTCAGCCATGGTTGATGATTGAAGAAGCAATGTTTTTGTTATCTGGTGAAAATGGGCGCACGATGACGCAAATTTTACATTATGGTCACGCGTCAAAACTCGAGTGAGTCAAGATTCTTGTTTTGTCATGCGACAAATTTGTGTTAGGTCTGAATGCCCCTTTACAAGTTGCCAAATGACTTACTTTAACGAATTTCGTTAGTTTATATAATGCAGATTTGTAAAATATTACTTTTATGAGGGTCACAGACAATAAACTTAGCATTTCATAATTGTGGTAGCAACGGTGCAGCAGATGTAATGAAGTCAACGCAGCACGCTGGATGCAAACTAATATTAAGCCTGTAGCCTATTCATTATAATGTCGATGGACATAAATTGAGTTCTTTTGCCTTAATAATGATAAAATAATACACAAAAAATGGTCGGATTGGGAACCCATCTATGCATAATGTCTCCTCATTGCATTTAGTGTTGCTTGAAATGACCAGGGCTCAGTTGATGTTGCCTTTTAAAAATCGTTGATTTCCCGGGCTTCTTTTCCCGGGATTTAAAATGTCTTATTTTTGGGAAAAATATTAATCCCTAGTGCGCATGCATGACCAAGTGTACCGTGCTTAAGCACACCTCTTCCAAGCGTACCGTGCCAGGGAAGTGTACCGTACTCAAGCACAGTACACTTTCACTCACACTAGCCAAATAATCCGGATTTTAGGGGGCAAACGTGCTTGGGCACGGTACGATTGCCTAGTGTGAGTGGACCCTTATTCAGGTGTTTTCTCGGCTTGCCCTGTGACATGCGAAGAGAGCTGTTATGTGTGTGATCCAGATCTGCCTGTTTCGGGGTGTAGTAATGTTACAACAGCGTCTCACGGCACTTTGAGAAATATTCACAAAATGTAATCTATAGATTTGTGTACATGGACAAGAATTTTCCATTTTTTTCGTGACACTCAGCATGACTTTATATTTCAATTTGAAGTATCTTTCGTGCCTGCACAATATTTTCTCTGTCAGTAAGGCCACAGAAACCATTACAGATCACTTAAAAAAGAATAATGTTTTATGGCATGGCAATGCTGTGCTTAGGTTTAGGCACTAAAACCACATGGTTAGGGAAAGATCATGGTTTGGGTTAAATGATAAAGTTACTAACGTTACTTTCTTAACATTAGGCAACCTTCATTGTCATGGTACTGTAACATGAATGCTGCAACAAAAAATGGCCCAATTTGCATTTGGAAACAGGAGGCAAACAGTGGTCTACAGTCCCCTGCTCCTCTCCTCATCTCCTACTTCTGTGAGAACTTCTTAGCAAGTAGAACCTGCAACAAGGTTAATGATCCACACGTGACATTATAAAAAGAAGACGACGTGCAAATGAGAAACGATAGAAAACCAGTCGTCTTTTTTTGTTTATTGTTTTGTTTTTGATGCACACCCTTAATATTGCTTTGCGAGACAACATTCACCTTGACAAGAAATATCTGCGCGTTTTAATCTCGTGAGATCTCGTCACACCCCTAGTGTATATATATGTCATAGATGGCATCTGTCAGTCAAACGTGGTGTAGGCACAAAATATACTTTCAATTCAAATACACTAGTTTGAAAGTCATGTTGAGTATCGCGAAAAAT
Source organism: Scomber scombrus (assembly GCF_963691925.1). NCBI lineage: Eukaryota > Metazoa > Chordata > Actinopteri > Scombriformes > Scombridae > Scomber > Scomber scombrus. Next base: position 7,515,016 of record NC_084991.1, read on the forward strand.
TGGAAAATTCGTGTCCATATACACAAATGTATATATTACATTTTATTACCATTTCACGAACTGCCATGAGACTAGGTTGAAAGTTGTGGTGCCTGCAGAATATTTAGTTTCACTGCCTGATCTTTCTCCGTCTGTTTCGAGGGAGAATTAGTTGAGTTTTTGGTTACTTTCTCCAGGGAAACCTACTGGTGAGTGGGTGCCCTGTGATGGCGAATTTTTTGGTGAGACAACTTTTCAGGTTGTTGTCCCATGTCAATTCTGTGATGTTCGGGGGTAAAAATAAAAATAAAAATCTGTATCCTGCACGGTTTCTTTTGGCCATGGTTAAAATGTGACATTTCCAAGTTTCCGCCATACATGCCAGCTCACTGGGAAACCTTGTCCGGGTATTGCGCCTGTTTAACTTTCTCCCAGTCCAGTCAATAGCCAGCTGTTTGACTGTGAAGGGGCACGGAAAATTGCCAGGTGTGAGTCCTCATGTCGACTGTGTGATTGACCTGCCTGTTTGCTCTATTGTTGCAGGTGATCGTTAACGTAACTGGAAACACCTGAGGGTGTTCCCAGTTTATTTAAGCTGCAGCACAGATGACTCTGACACCCAGCTGCTAGCTGCTTGTCCTCTCTCCACAGACACTTGTTCTGTTTGAATTATGGTGTTTTAGTTTTGCTGTTTTACTTTCTTGCACCTTACAACACACATCTTACATCTATGTCACTGGCAATACTGATATCCGCAGTTCATGCTTTACATATTGCCTTAATTCTTTTATTTGGTTCAATTTTGTTTAAAAATATATGCTTTTATTAAAACACTGGTATGTCTCCCTTTTATTGTACCCACTTTTTCTTCTCACACTTTTTTGAAGGACCACAATACCTGCTGCCAAAGGCTCTTTGCGTGACTTGGGTAGCAGATCTTTCTATTGCTGAATCTCATTGTGATGTCATCTCCAACATCTGAAAATGCCTCCTAAGCATATTTGTGTCTGTTTCATAGCATAGTGTATTCTTTCCAAGTGTCAAGTTAATTAACTTGTGAATAACATACTATGTTATTGTTATTGAATGTTTTCATTATCACCATGATTATTGTTGTGCTTCTTCATGCAAAATGTCACTTAAAAACACTCACTTGTGCATTTGTTTTATTTAAATTTCAAACATGTTAAATTACGAAACAAAATAAATATGCTGTGGATTATAACAAGACAGTAATGACGCCAACATTTTTAGACAGACAACAAAACAACCATCCAATGTTCGAAAGGGTGTAGGATGAAGTAAAGAACTTTTCTAGTCCTACCCCTTTTCATAGAAAAAGAAGCAGAGAAACTTTTAAAAGATTTAATTAAAGCAGACCATAAAAACTACAGTGTAATGAAGACTTCAAATGTAGAACTATTGTTTTTTTTTCACAACTATTGACAGACACAACTAATATTTTAAATGATTAAAAATACATTTCCGGGAGAGATTCAGAGGGCAGTACACTCTGCCACAGTACTGGCTGTGTCCAATGTTGGCAGAACTGCCCACACTTTTATATGCACTTGCTTCTATAGTTTGCCTATATGGCCTCTTTGGAGTGGCTCTAGCTTTCACTGTGATAGATGCATTGGCATGTGGGTTGGTGCCCTGAACTACTGACACATGAAGGACAACTAATACTAAACTTACAGTTTGTCCTGCTGGTGTGAGGATCTGAGTTGTCAGAAAGGGTCCTGGTGCTGGGGGTGTGGCAAACAACAACCTCTTTACAAGGCTCCTTGGGCATGGTGGGACGTGGGCATTTACTACCGACAAGTCTCCCTCTGTTGTGCCTGTCCTGCGTTACTCTCCGGCAGCTGGTATTGGTGTTTCTGTTTTTATTGATTTAATTATTTAATCCAAAATAAACCAAATTAAAGTTATAAGTGTGAACATCAGTATCATCAGTAATGTATGAGCTGGGTGATGGATGAGTGAATATGGGTGTATGTGTGTGAGGGGGTTGTAAGGTGCTGAAATCAAAATAACTACAACCAAAACTGCATTTCTGAAAACCAAGAACAAACCAAGGAGGGGACCTGAGGGAGGTGGTTTCAAATTAGCTACAGCAAGGGTATGTTCGCTTCCTGTTGTCAAAATAAAAGCACCAATTCTATCGTTATGGTTTTCTTAATAATAAAAGGCAACAGGAGTTTTATTTTGTGAATATGACCGGAAGTGCGCTACGGCTAACTTGAGTGGTTTCGAATTCGCAGGAACAAAACTTTAAATGGGTGTTGTTTGGACAAATTAGCGTCACATTTTGGATCTAAAGGGCTACTTTCTCGCCTAAAAAGAGTTAAAGCTAATCATCCTCAAACTGGTGCGCGTTTGTAATAAGCCTGAATCGCAATGTAGAAGAACTCCATCTGCTTGATTTCCTGCTTGTTGTTGTGTTAGTGTCATTCACTACCCAAAATAGTCAGTTTTCCATACTTTGTCACTCTCTATAACCATCCGCTAATGACGAGGCTTCGCCTTTGTTGTAGCTGTGTTTACATTCTGTGGACTGAACAGCGAACAAGAGAGATTCCCCACCCATCATCGCTAATTGCTGTGTGGATTCCGAATCGTAGGTCGGCACCTTAAGGCACCGACAGGATGGCCGAGCGGTCTAAGGCGCTGCGTTCAAGCTGGGGAACAATCGTCCGTCAAAGAAGGGGGGGAGAGGAAAAAGAGCAGAAAAGGAAAGAAAGAAATTGAACGTTTTCAGCCGTAATTTATGTATTTCTAGCTATTTAATGACAAATATGAAACTTTTAATATTTTTCAGTGTTTTGGACCATGGACGGGGATCGAACCGGTGACCTTGTCACTGTGACGGTGCACTACTTGCAGTTTCTGTTGTCATACTGGCTACGTCTTTGTTTACTTAACACATTTGGTGTATTTTCTTCTTCTTATTATTATTGTGCTGTTTTACTCAGTTTTACACTTTGTCTATGCACCAGTGTGTGTTGGTGGAAAAAAGAAGCAAAGTTACAGTTTTTAAATATTTAATACACAAAATATGTACATGTTACAATACAACTATACAACTATTTTACATTATTATTTACTAGACTTTTTTTTAATTTCTTCCAACCATTGTTGTTTAGTAACATTTTCAAAAAAGGGCAATAAACTGTTCCACGATATTGACTGTGTCCAGTGTCACTATTGCGGAACTGGCCACACTTTTTGCATGTGTTTGCCTCAACAGTTCGCCTGTATGGCCTCTTTGGTGTGGGTCCATACTCTGTTGTGGTAGGCGCAGAGGTCTGTGGGTTTTTGTGTTGGAATGCTGGCACAGGATGGACCGGTACAAGACTCAGAATGGGACCTGGTACTGGGGTTGCGGCAAAACTGAGAAATGGACCTGGTGCTGGGGGCGTGGCAAGAAAGGGCCTCTTGGCAGTCTGCTTAGGCATGATGGGACGTGGGAACGTGCTCTTGGCCGTCTGCCTCTGTTGTGCCTGTCCAGCAGTACTCTCGGGCAGCTGGTACTGATGTTCCACACGGGCTGGCATGGGTGCTCCAGGGAGCACTCTTGCCTCCTGAAGAGGCTCTTCTGACACAGGGAGAGCTGGAGGCAATGCACTTCCCTGGAGCAGCACAGAGAGCTCCTGTTTCTTCTGCTTGTAGTTGTGCCACTGTATTAGTGTGTTCTGGTTCACAACTACAAGCTGAATGGATGTTCCCTGCATAACATGCGAGTTTCCAACCACCAGCTGCCGGATTCTAAGATAGTCCCTGAGTATCAGGGACCACCTTGAGTCAGCCGTTTTGCCTCTTCACACTGGACTTGGGTGTATAGTGCAGCAGTCAGGCCACTGTGCCGGTGCACTACTTGCACCCAACAAACAGCGTGTGGTGCTCTCGACACCAGGGGTTTTTGAGGGCTTCTTCGGTGTTCTGAAGCGTCCACTCAAAAGTCTCTCCTGGTGGCGTGCCGCATAAATCACCCGCTGCTTGTCCCCCTCATCCAGGCTCTCCCATAGTGATATAACAGCGTTTGCCTGCTGGTTGCTGAGGCAAAGAGATGTCTGTTGACGGAGCTCTACCAGGTATTCAGCAAGTCTGTCGACATGTTGGTACCCAGGGACATTTTATCAGGTACAGATCGGGACACAAACGAGGAACCGGAGGGCTCAGGCTGAATCAGAGTCGTTTATTACAGGCAGGGGTCAAAACCAGGCAGGCAGTAGAATAGGCGAAGGTACAGGTAATCGGCTGGCTATAATCTAGGTCACGGATCAAAAGCTGGTCATACACAGGGAGATACTCAAGGAAATTATACGCTGGAACTCTGACTCTAAGGACAAGACGATCTGGCACAGAGGGGAGGGGAGACACGGCTTAAATACACAAGGAGGGGGAAGACAACTAGACACAGGTGAAACACATTAGGGAGGGGAAAGCAATCACACAGGCGGGAAACTTGACAGGAAGACAGGGGTAAGACAAGGACTTCAAAATAAAACAGGAAGTGGCACAACAAGAACAGAAAATCAACTAAAACCCTAACAGGCACTAACGGGCCCTGACACATTCTGGTCATCAACAGCCTATGAAAATGAAAAAAGAGTTTAGAAAATAGCAATGTAAAACCTACACTGATGGTGACCTTTAATGAAACTTTACTGTTGCTGTGGATTTATGTGTAACATTTTTAAGTACATATGTGCTCATAAATAGTGAAAAGCTTGAATCATATCAATATATTTACATATTCTAATTTCACACTGACACTTACCATATCTTCATCTTCGACTTGAATCCCAGCCTCAGAGATGGAGCTACAAGGTAGAATGGCTGCACTGGAGGCCACTGAAGATGTCCTTGTAGCAGGTGCTGTATGATATGGTAATAAAGAAATCACATTGCGATTATTTTAACAGAAATTACATTTGAGATATGATTTATGTTGAGTGCAAATGATGATTTTTGCTTCACAGTGTTCATTTTCACTGGAAAAAAACTGTTAAAATCATGATGATGTAACATTAGTTGAGAGTTGTATCAAATAAACATGTCTTATTACATCTGAAGATTTGTAGGCCAGGACATCTCTGCAGCACAACAGTACTTTATACACTTTATAATAGTGTTTTGTTACATGATTTATATTTATCAAAAAATTGCAGTTTCTGAAATTTGGATAGGTCATTTGGCCATACTGCAATCTAGATAACATTTAGATTAGTCGTCCAGACATACCGGGAGCCATGTTGGATGTGCCAGGAGCCAGTGTGGATGTGCCGGGAGCCAGTGTGGATGTGCCGGGAGCCAGGGTGGAGACGCTGGGGGCCAGGGAACAGAGACCAGATGTACCAGGGGATGGAGAAGATGGAGCCTGAAAGACATCCAGGTTCACCAATGTAGGGTCTTCTGTGATGTCAGCGATGCCCTCATCCTCCTCCAAGTTGTCCTCCACATCATGCTCCTCAATAAGCTGAGCTGTCTCCTCTGAATCGGGGTGCATATTCTGCAGTGCCTGACCAGTCTGACGGAACAGATACTGCACCCCTATGAGCTCTCCTGAAATATTAGTCATGAAGTGATTCATGTACAAAGTTAGTAAAATTAATTAAAATTTTAAAAATGTAGTTAAATTACTATTGTGTTCACTTATGCTTACCAGTGTAACGGGAGGGTGGACAGAACTGTGGTGCCAACTTCCTGCCAAACAGCTTCTGGTAGTTAATGTTCACGCAGTGAAGCAGGTCACCAGAGTAACTGCAAAGAGGAGATGGCCCAGAGGACAGGGCTGCAGCACCGCGGTCTTGGTTCCACCTGTGCAGCCCTTCCAACAGGTAAATCTGAAAATTTACACTGTTGGCACTGCTCCCTGCAAATATATGGTTAAAAATCAAATGATGAAAAATTCTTTGATTACACAACACATGCACTAACATGTCTGATAGACACACACCTGGAATAAAGCGGTTCAGGTGGAGGTGGAAAGACTCCAGTGATGTAGAGCCTCTCGCACACCTGTAGATGGGGAGAATGACTCCTCCCTTAGTGAGCTCCCCAGTCTTGATGTAGAGAGCAACACCTGGTGGATCCTGGATGCACTTGACATGCTTCTTCTGGACCCTCCAGGTGTGCTCCATCCTCTCACTGTCCAGCAGGGGAACTCCAAGGGAATCATTGCCACTGCTTCCCATCAATAGCTGGAACAGCTCCTCCAGCAGCTGAATGGTGGTCTCTTCCCCACGGGTCCTCCTCCAACAGTGCAGAGCCAGCTCCTTCCTCGACAGGTGCTTCTTGATGTCACCAGCAGGGAGAGACAAGCACTGAGCTTGAAACTGCTGTATTTTGGCTTCGCATAACCTATCAACATCAGCAGCATCCCACTCAAATATGCACGCAGATATGCGTGACATAAAGAGTGGGTACAACTGATGAGCATTAGTTGTGCAGCCCACAGCGAGTCTCCGCATGAAGTGCCAGATATCCAGCCTTATACAAAGGGCTGGCCACCCCTTGAATCTGGCACTTAGCTTTGTCTCTCCCCCGTCAGCACAGCAGCCACAGTCAACGTACAGGGCAACAGGGTGATCCACACCAGCTTGCTGGTATCTTTTAACAAGATCTGCAGCCATCAGGTCCAGGCCAGCTCCCTCCTGGGCGGTCAGCACACTCATGAGTATCTGGCCATACTCATTGCCCACTGAAGTGAGCCAGAGTGCTGTCCCCTTGGCTGTCCCTGCAAGCTTCTTGGTGATCTGAAACACACAAAATGTATAGGACCTCCATGATGATGAATCATAAATACTACATTGTGATGATTATGATCATTATACAATATCAGCATATACTTTTATAGAAAAAAGTTTATTTAACCTTTTTGGTTGAGTCCAATTTCAGTATGGTGCCATACACAGATGTGACGCGGGCTTTGATGTCCTCCATTCTTGTCAGGATGTCCTGACTATAAACGGAGAGCAGCCACTTTACGCTGGGCACCACAACAGGCTCTCGAGGTTCAGGGAAGACCATGGGCAACAGTCCAGGCCGCTGAAGAAAGCCCACACACTCAGTGGTGTACCGTGCCACCCGATTCAACCACTCTGTGTGGTTCTCCTTCAGCTGCTTGAGAACCCGTGTTGGGCTGTTACCTAGGCCTCTCTCCCGCAGAAGCCGGATCACCCTTACGTCACAAGCAAACCTTGGATATAGATAGATAACAGATATCAGTAAACAAACTTATCAGAAAGAATAGATGGAAGACAATGGAAGAGAGAAAGAGACATTACTTACTTTCTTGTGAGGATCACCCGGAACTCCGACCTGTGTGCCAAGTCCAGCTGTGTGAGCACAGTGTGACTCTAGGACACATGTGATGATCTACATTTGGTGCAGGTCAGAGTTTCTGTCACCAAATTGTAGATCCGGTCGATGTCCAGGACCTGCCGTGCCCTCTTGTGAAGCCCTGCACCTGTGAGCTGATGCTGCCCACACCCAGGGTTGGGACAGACCACCTTCCCCTTCCACAACTTGTATGGCATCCATAAAAGAAGTGGGTGGGCAAAAAACGGTCTGGAGCTGGAGCCTGGTTATAGACACCACTGGGCTGAGGTGGGAAGTACCAGAGCTTCAGGTGATCTTGAAGCTCCAGCTTTCCCTTAGGACCAGTTTTAAAAAGCAGCCTCACAATCCATTTGTGGTCCTCTGGGGGTAAGCCCTCCGACCACAAACCGGGCAGCTGACATGCTTCAGGAGCTGGTACATGTGGGCTGGAGTCAGCAGTCTATGCAAAAGATAAAACAAAACATAAATACATGTAAAACTGTTAATAAACACCTCTCATGGTCTACACAGCATAACGTTAACTATAATGTTACTCACGGATACAGTGGCACATGCCGTTGTGGCGGTGTGTGAGTGATGTGTCTCAGGGGCAGGTGGAGCCTGTAGGTGAATGGAAAAGAATGCTGTACACTCACATTTGTTTGTGTAATCTGAATTATAGCACAATCAAATGGTAAATTATTTCATACAGTTGCTCTACATGAATCAATTTATTTTTTCTAAGTTTCCTGACATATTTGTAAAGTGCTTTGTGTCATGACTTACTGGGGTAACAATACTGGCTGGAGAACTGGTGGTGGTGTCTCCTGTGGCAGCAGTGGTGGTGTCTCCTGTGGCAGCAGTGACTGTCTGTAAAGCCTTAAGATCATAAGTTACCTGTGTTAAAAATACAAAACTCCAAATATTACAATTTGAGCTCTATTTACCTTTGATTCCTTTCGAGCCAAAGTAAGGTTTGGCTTTGCGGCCGCAACATGTTTGCCACCAAACCTTGATTTGTTGAACTGAAAGTGAATAAAGTAAAGGACCACATCATCAGGGTGTCATAAACTGTCAAAGTAATAGTATGCTAAATGTCAAATCATTACTGTTAATTTGTGAGTGTGAATAACTTGTCAGTGGTGTCCTCCTCACAACGCTGCCTGTGGTAGTGCTGGGAGGATTTGCTGCAGTTGGCTGTTTAGGATGGAGTAGACATGGCACTAATTAGTTTATGAAGCTTTGATTAACACACACTAACAGTTTATACCATTGACTGAATGCTTTGTATAATAAACCTGGCTGCTTGGTGGTGTACTGGGATCCATGGTGCCCGGAGGACCAGCTGCTGCAGTGTGTCCCAGGACTGGTGCTGGAGCTGCTTGCTTTATGACAGAGCAGACACAACATAAACTAGTGTTTGAACTGAAACACACACACACACACACACAAACACACACACACACCACACAGGTACTTGAGTTTCTAATTGAACAGTGTTACCTGCTGTGTGTGGAATCCACATACACATTTAGAAATGTTTCCAAACAAGGACCTTTGTCCACTTCTCGTTCTTGGACACTTCTCGATCTGAAAATAAAAGTCATACATCTTGATTAGTTTCAGATTACATTTACATTGCATGTTTATTCATCCTATAAATGAATAATAGGATGCATGCCTTTCATTGCACTAAATAAAAGTCATGTTGTAGAGTATAATTTGTATTAGTATGACAATATAATTTATTAAGCTATTTATACATACATACCTTTTGATACAGGTCGTACCACTTTTTTTGTCGGGGGGCTGGCCTGTTTCCCGCGCTTGCAGGCCAGACCCCAGTGGTGGCAAACATCCTGAGCCGTGACATCCACTCGGTGTCTGCCATGGCCTTGTGGGCTTTTTTGGATGTTGCCTTTGATTACATAAATACATGGACATTATTAAATGAATGAACAGAAAGAGCAGGCCATCCTCCATTTCATATAGTACTATTCCTTTAAAAACCCACAGGTATGTGTATATGTGTGTGTGTGCTGTCAGCATTCCAAGCTCAAATCAGCAGCACATGAGCAAGGCAGAGGATAGGAATAATGACCTGGCACTCATCCATGTATGTGAATCTTTTTAAACATTCACTCAGTGTTTTGATATCGAAAATATAATTCAAGGCATTGAGATTTCAGATTTGTCACATTCAGATATTTTGGAGTATTTTCAGAAACATTAGTAAATGTACTCAAATAATAATGCAATGTGTTTGTAAATTAATATAAGTGAAAGAAGTCTGCTGCTTCATTCCTTTCACTGCTGTCGAAGGGACAGATACAGGAAATCTTTCCTGCCTCATGCCATCACACTGCATAATAACAGCTAAATAACTCTGGTCATAACTTACAGTCACTGTGCACTTTATTTTCTACACAATTCGCACATTTACTTTGCACTAAAATAACACTGCCAATCTGTTGTTTATACTTTTGTACATTACATTTGACATTTTATTTCATTTACTATTGCTATTTTGCTATTTCACTATGTATAGCATATTCTTTATATTTATATTTAGCTATCTTAGTATATATAGTTACCGTATTTAGTATATCGTAGTATATGTATCGCCACTATGTGTCCGTTTAATGCTACTGCTAAACTGTAACTTCCATGCTTGGGATCAATAAAGTACATCTATCCATCTATCTATATATCTATTTATCTAGCATATATTAATGCATAAATACTAACATATTACAGAGAACCATTACTCCAAATAAAACAAAAGAAAAGAGAACCATACATGACAAAATGAGACACCCGATAAAATTGCTTTTACTTTTAATAATTTGTCATTCGGCATGTAATAAATATTTGGAAATACTCACCATGTTGATACTTCTGAGTTGACAGTCACGGAGAATGAATAAATCACAGAAGTGGCTAACAGTGACGTCGGCGCGTAACGTTGCCGCCCACCAGAGAAAAAAAAGCTACGTCCCCATTTTTGGTCCAACATTGCACCGCTGTGATTGGTCAAATGTTGGAAATGTTGGAGCTGGAGGAAGAATTCGCGATGGCGACTGGCTGCTGAATGTTGGAGCTGCGAACGTGATTGGCTGTCTCGTCCAACATTGGTCCAACATTTCCCCGGACGATCCTTCGGCAGCTGGCGTTCAGGTCGCAGTCTCCCCTGGAGGCGTGGGTTCGAATCCCACTTCTGACAGCCTGCATTTTTCACAGCTGGCCTTCAAGCTACCAGTAGCACAATATTGGGGAAGAGAGATGTTGACCTTTGCTGGGCGATGAGCGCTTGAGAGACAAGCCACAACGCTTCGTGCCTACACTCTCATCCTGTGAGCACAAAGCAATGCCTTGGCGAACAGTACCTGTGCTACTATGTGTTTGATGAACTGTAAATGAGTATGGACGCGCTCTTTCAAAACATTGAGTGAAAGAACATCTCCCACATCACCTCGTCTGCAAACGGCGCATTAGCTAGATATGTCAGGTTTATGCGTTTTTATTGACACTCAGACCTTGTCCGTAAAATTTGAAATGACTTGGTAATGACTGAATCCTTTGTGGTTACTGTTCTTAATGTGGGATATTTGTATTATAAATGATAGCGAAATACCATGGCCATAGGCTAATACGCAAATTGACACTGTACTCGAGTCGGTTCTCGAGAGACATGATTGGACCGAGTCCCTGGTTCCATGGTGTAATGGTTAGCACTCTGGACTCTGAATCCAGCGATCCGAGTTCAAATCTCGGTGGAACCTGGTTTTAATAGGATGCACAGTTTTAAGACAGCGACCTGATAACCTACCTTCACCTGATATTGCCATTAGCTGGAAATCTTAGACTCATCCCTCACTCTTGATATTGTCCAATTGTCTTGAAAGAAAACCTTTGAGCCTACTTTAAAGCTAGCTAGGAGTTGCGTTTCCGTGGTGTAATGCTTATAGGCTAATGTGGACACTGACAGTGTTCTCCACTATCCTGTCAAGAGACATTATCGCCCAGGCTATGTGGTTCCATGGTGTAATGGTTAGCACTCTGGACTCTGAATCCAGCGATCCGAGTTCAAATCTCGGTGGGACCTGTGTTTTAAGAGGATGCCCAATTCCAGGATTGTCCACCACTGACCTTAAAAAAAACCCTACTTTGACCTGATATTGTAACTCACTCTTGATATTGTAACTCACTCTTGATATTGTAACTCACTCTTGATATTGTAACTCACTCTTGATATTGTCCGGTTCTCCAGAAAGAGCTGTGAGGACACATTTAAGACAGCTACTAGCGTGGTTCCATGGTGTAATGGTTAGCACTCTGGACTTTGAATCCAGTGATCCGAGTTCAAATCTCGGTGGAACCTCCTCCAGTGTATCGGCTGCGTGATGGGTAGCAGTTTAGTCGCTGTATTACTGGTAGTGTCTGCGATGTCCTCTTAGTAACATACGTGGCGCTACCATGTATGAAATAGTTTGACACCTGTCAGCTGCAACAGAGAAGTGGTTCCATGGTGTAATGGTTAGCACTCTGGACTCTGAATCCAGCGATCCGAGTTCAAATCTCGGTGGAACCTGGTAGTAAGAGCAGGCAAAGATTGTGCATTGTAGATTGTGGCTATCTTGTGTCTTGTTCCAGTGTCAGTTCCTATGAAGGTGCACAGGAAACATGAGGGGCATAGAGCATCATCCTCAAACTGGTGCACGTTTGTAATAAGCCTGAATTGCAATGTAGAAGAACTCCATCTGCTTGATTTCCTGCTTGTTGTTGTGTTAGTGTCATTCACTACCCAAAATAGTCAGTTTTCCATACTTTGTCACTCTCTATAACCATCCGCTTCGCCTTTGTTGTAGCTGTGTTTACATTCTGTGGACTGAACAGCGAACAAGAGAGATTCCCCACCCATCATCGCTAATTGCTATGTGGATCACGAATCGTAGGTCGGCACCTTAAGGCACCGTCAGGATGGCCGAGCGGTCTAAGGCGCTGCGTTCAGGTCGCAGTCTCCCCTGGAGGCGTGGGTTCGAATCCCACTTCTGACAGCCTGCATTTTTCACAGCAGGCCTTCAAGCTACCAGTAGCACAATATTGGGGAAGAGAGATGTTGACCTTCGCTGGGCGATGAGCGCTTGAGAGACAAGCCACAACGCTTCGTGCCTACACTCTCATCCTGTGAGCACAAAGCAATGCCTTGGCGAACAGTACCTGTGCTACTATGTGTTTGATGAACTGTAAATGAGTATGGACGCGCTCTTTCAAAACATTGAGTGAAAGAACATCTCCCACATCACCTCGTCTGCAAACGGCGCATTAGCTAGATATGTCAGGTTTATGCGTTTTTATTGACACTCAGACCTTGTCCGTAAAATTTGAAATGACTTGGTAATGACTGAATCCTTTGTGGTTACTGTTCTTAATGTGGGATATTTGTATTATAAATGATAGCGAAATACCATGGCCATAGGCTAATACGCAAATTGACACTGTACTCGAGTCGGTTCTCGAGAGACATGATTGGATCGAGTCCCTGGTTCCATGGTGTAATGGTTAGCACTCTGGACTCTGAATCCAGCGATCCGAGTTCAAATCTCGGTGGGACCTGTGTTTTAAGAGGATGCCCAATTCCAGGATTGTCCACCACTGACCTTAAAAAAAACCCTACTTTGACCTGATATTGTAACTCACTCTTGATATTGTAACTCACTCTTGATATTGTAACTCACTCTTGATATTGTCCGGTTCTCCAGAAAGAGCTGTGAGGACACATTTAAGACAGCGACTAGCGTGGTTCCATGGTGTAATGGTTAGCACTCTGGACTTTGAATCCAGTGATCCGAGTTCAAATCTCGGTGGAACCTCCTCCAGTGTATCGGCTGCGTGATGGGTAGCAGTTTAGTCGCTGTATTACTGGTAGTGTCTGCGATGTCCTCTTAGTAACATACGTGGCGCTACCATGTATGAAATAGTTTGACACCTGTCAGCTGCAACAGAGAAGTGGTTCCATGGTGTAATGGTTAGCACTCTGGACTCTGAATCCAGCGATCCGAGTTCAAATCTCGGTGGAACCTGGTAGTAAGAGCAGGCAAAGATTGTGCATTGTAGATTGTGGCTATCTTGTGTCTTGTTCCAGTGTCAGTTCCTATGAAGGTGCACAGGAAACATGAGGGGCATAGAGCATCATCCTCAAACTGGTGCACGTTTGTAATAAGCCTGAATCGCAATGTAGAAGAACTCCATCTGCTTGATTTCCTGCTTGTTGTTGTGTTAGTGTCATTCACTACCCAAAATAGTCAGTTTTCCATACTTTGTCACTCTCTATAACCATCCGCTTCGCCTTTGTTGTAGCTGTGTTTACATTCTGTTGACTGAACAGCGAACAAGAGAGATTCCCCACCCATCATCGCTAATTGCTATGTGGATCACGAATCGTAGGTCGGCACCTTAAGGCACCGTCAGGATGGCCGAGCGGTCTAAGGCGCTGCGTTCAGGTCGCAGTCTCCCCTGGAGGCGTGGGTTCGAATCCCACTTCTGACAGCCTGCATTTTTCACAGCAGGCCTTCAAGCTACCAGTAGCACAATATTGGGGAAGAGAGATGTTGACCTTCGCTGGGCGATGAGCGCTTGAGAGACAAGCCACAACGCTTCGTGCCTACACTCTCATCCTGTGAGCACAAAGCAATGCCTTGGCGAACAGTACCTGTGCTACTATGTGTTTGATGAACTGTAAATGAGTATGGACGCGCTCTTTCAAAACATTGAGTGAAAGAACATCTCCCACATCACCTCGTCTGCAAACGGCGCATTAGCTAGATATGTCAGGTTTATGCGTTTTTATTGACACTCAGACCTTGTCCGTAAAATTTGAAATGACTTGGTAATGACTGAATCCTTTGTGGTTACTGTTCTTAATGTGGGATATTTGTATTATAAATGATAGCGAAATACCATGGCCATAGGCTAATACGCAAATTGACACTGTACTCGAGTCGGTTCTCGAGAGACATGATTGGACCGAGTCCCTGGTTCCATGGTGTAATGGTTAGCACTCTGGACTCTGAATCCAGCGATCCGAGTTCAAATCTCGGTGGAACCTGGTTTTAATAGGATGCACAGTTTTAAGACAGCGACCTGATAACCTACCTTCACCTGATATTGCCATTAGCTGGAAATCTTAGACTCATCCCTCACTCTTGATATTGTCCAATTGTCTTGAAAGAAAACCTTTCAGCCTACTTTAAAGCTAGCTAGGAGTTGCGTTTCCGTGGTGTAATGCTTATAGGCTAATGTGGACACTGACAGTGTTCTCCACTATCCTGTCAAGAGACATTATCGCCCAGGCTATGTGGTTCCATGGTGTAATGGTTAGCACTCTGGACTCTGAATCCAGCGATCCGAGTTCAAATCTCGGTGGGACCTGTGTTTTAAGAGGATGCCCAATTCCAGGATTGTCCACCACTGACCTTAAAAAAAACCCTACTTTGACCTGATATTGTAACTCACTCTTGATATTGTCCGGTTCTCCAGAAAGAGCTGTGAGGACACATTTAAGACAGCTACTAGCGTGGTTCCATGGTGTAATGGTTAGCACTCTGGACTTTGAATCCAGTGATCCGAGTTCAAATCTCGGTGGAACCTCCTCCAGTGTATCGGCTGCGTGATGGGTAGCAGTTTAGTCGCTGTATTACTGGTAGTGTCTGCGATGTCCTCTTAGTAACATACGTGGCGCTACCATGTATGAAATAGTTTGACACCTGTCAGCTGCAACAGAGAAGTGGTTCCATGGTGTAATGGTTAGCACTCTGGACTCTGAATCCAGCGATCCGAGTTCAAATCTCGGTGGAACCTGGTAGTAAGAGCAGGCAAAGATTGTGCATTGTAGATTGTGGCTATCTTGTGTCTTGTTCCAGTGTCAGTTCCTATGAAGGTGCACAGGAAACATGAGGGGCATAGAGCATCATCCTCAAACTGGTGCACGTTTGTAATAAGCCTGAATCGCAATGTAGAAGAACTCCATCTGCTTGATTTCCTGCTTGTTGTTGTGTTAGTGTCATTCACTACCCAAAATAGTCAGTTTTCCATACTTTGTCACTCTCTATAACCATCCGCTTCGCCTTTGTTGTAGCTGTGTTTACATTCTGTTGACTGAACAGCGAACAAGAGAGATTCCCCACCCATCATCGCTAATTGCTATGTGGATCACGAATCGTAGGTCGGCACCTTAAGGCACCGTCAGGATGGCCGAGCGGTCTAAGGCGCTGCGTTCAGGTCGCAGTCTCCCCTGGAGGCGTGGGTTCGAATCCCACTTCTGACAGCCTGCATTTTTCACAGCAGGCCTTCAAGCTACCAGTAGCACAATATTGGGGAAGAGAGATGTTGACCTTCGCTGGGCGATGAGCGCTTGAGAGACAAGCCACAACGCTTCGTGCCTACACTCTCATCCTGTGAGCACAAAGCAATGCCTTGGCGAACAGTACCTGTGCTACTATGTGTTTGATGAACTGTAAATGAGTATGGACGCGCTCTTTCAAAACATTGAGTGAAAGAACATCTCCCACATCACCTCGTCTGCAAACGGCGCATTAGCTAGATATGTCAGGTTTATGCGTTTTTATTGACACTCAGACCTTGTCCGTAAAATTTGAAATGACTTGGTAATGACTGAATCCTTTGTGGTTACTGTTCTTAATGTGGGATATTTGTATTATAAATGATAGCGAAATACCATGGCCATAGGCTAATACGCAAATTGACACTGTACTCGAGTCGGTTCTCGAGAGACATGATTGGACCGAGTCCCTGGTTCCATGGTGTAATGGTTAGCACTCTGGACTCTGAATCCAGCGATCCGAGTTCAAATCTCGGTGGAACCTGGTTTTAATAGAATGCACAGTTTTAAGACAGCGACCTGATAACCTACCTTCACCTGATATTGCCATTAGCTGGAAATCTTAGACTCATCCCTCACTCTTGATATTGTCCAATTGTCTTGAAAGAAAACCTTTCAGCCTACTTTAAAGCTAGCTAGGAGTTGCGTTTCCGTGGTGTAATGCTTATAGGCTAATGTGGACACTGACAGTGTTCTCCACTATCCTGTCAAGAGACATTATCGCTCAGGCTATGTGGTTCCATGGTGTAATGGTTAGCACTCTGGACTCTGAATCCAGCGATCCGAGTTCAAATCTCGGTGGGACCTGTTTTTTAAGAGGATGCCCAATTCCAGGATTGTCCACCACTGACCTTAAAAAAAACCCTACTTTGACCTGATATTGTAACTCACTCTTGATATTGTCCGGTTCTCCAGAAAGAGCTGTGAGGACACATTTAAGACAGCTACTAGCGTGGTTCCATGGTGTAATGGTTAGCACTCTGGACTTTGAATCCAGTGATCCGAGTTCAAATCTCGGTGGAACCTCCTCCAGTGTATCGGCTGCGTGATGGGTAGCAGTTTAGTCGCTGTATTACTGGTAGTGTCTGCGATGTCCTCTTAGTAACATACGTGGCGCTACCATGTATGAAATAGTTTGACACCTGTCAGCTGCAACAGAGAAGTGGTTCCATGGTGTAATGGTTAGCACTCTGGACTCTGAATCCAGCGATCCGAGTTCAAATCTCGGTGGAACCTGGTAGTAAGAGCAGGCAAAGATTGTGCATTGTAGATTGTGGCTATCTTGTGTCTTGTTCCAGTGTCAGTTCCTATGAAGGTGCACAGGAAACATGAGGGGCATAGAGCATCATCCTCAAACTGGTGCACGTTTGTAATAAGCCTGAATCGCAATGTAGAAGAACTCCATCTGCTTGATTTCCTGCTTGTTGTTGTGTTAGTGTCATTCACTACCCAAAATAGTCAGTTTTCCATACTTTGTCACTCTCTATAACCATCCGCTAATGACGAGGCTTCGCCTTTGTTGTAGCTGTGTTTACATTCTGTTGACTGAACAGCGAACAAGAGAGATTCCCCACCCATCATCGCTAATTGCTATGTGGATCACGAATCGTAGGTCGGCACCTTAAGGCACCGTCAGGATGGCCGAGCGGTCTAAGGCGCTGCGTTCAGGTCGCAGTCTCCCCTGGAGGCGTGGGTTCGAATCCCACTTCTGACAGCCTGCATTTTTCACAGCAGGCCTTCAAGCTACCAGTAGCACAATATTGGGGAAGAGAGATGTTGACCTTCGCTGGGCGATGAGCGCTTGAGAGACAAGCCACAACGCTTCGTGCCTACACTCTCATCCTGTGAGCACAAAGCAATGCCTTGGCGAACAGTACCTGTGCTACTATGTGTTTGATGAACTGTAAATGAGTATGGACGCGCTCTTTCAAAACATTGAGTGAAAGAACATCTCCCACATCACCTCGTCTGCAAACGGCGCATTAGCTAGATATGTCAGGTTTATGCGTTTTTATTGACACTCAGACCTTGTCCGTAAAATTTGAAATGACTTGGTAATGACTGAATCCTTTGTGGTTACTGTTCTTAATGTGGGATATTTGTATTATAAATGATAGCGAAATACCATGGCCATAGGCTAATACGCAAATTGACACTGTACTCGAGTCGGTTCTCGAGAGACATGATTGGACCGAGTCCCTGGTTCCATGGTGTAATGGTTAGCACTCTGGACTCTGAATCCAGCGATCCGAGTTCAAATATCGGTGGAACCTGGTTTTAATAGAATGCACAGTTTTAAGACAGCGACCTGATAACCTACCTTCACCTGATATTGCCATTAGCTGGAAATCTTAGACTCATCCCTCACTCTTGATATTGTCCAATTGTCTTGAAAGAAAACCTTTCAGCCTACTTTAAAGCTAGCTAGGAGTTGCGTTTCCGTGGTGTAATGCTTATAGGCTAATGTGGACACTGACAGTGTTCTCCACTATCCTGTCAAGAGACATTATCGCCCAGGCTATGTGGTTCCATGGTGTAATGGTTAGCACTCTGGACTCTGAATCCAGCGATCCGAGTTCAAATCTCGGTGGGACCTGTTTTTTAAGAGGATGCCCAATTCCAGGATTGTCCACCACTGACCTTAAAAAAAACCCTACTTTGACCTGATATTGTAACTCACTCTTGATATTGTAACTCACTCTTGATATTGTCCGGTTCTCCAGAAAGAGCTGTGAGGACACATTTAAGACAGCTACTAGCGTGGTTCCATGGTGTAATGGTTAGCACTCTGGACTTTGAATCCAGTGATCCGAGTTCAAATCTCGGTGGAACCTCCTCCAGTGTATCGGCTGCGTGATGGGTAGCAGTTTAGTCGCTGTATTACTGGTAGTGTCTGCGATGTCCTCTTAGTAACATACGTGGCGCTACCATGTATGAAATAGTTTGACACCTGTCAGCTGCAACAGAGAAGTGGTTCCATGGTGTAATGGTTAGCACTCTGGACTCTGAATCCAGCGATCCGAGTTCAAATCTCGGTGGAACCTGGTAGTAAGAGCAGGCAAAGATTGTGCATTGTAGATTGTGGCTATCTTGTGTCTTGTTCCAGTGTCAGTTCCTATGAAGGTGCACAGGAAACATGAGGGGCATAGAGCATCATCCTCAAACTGGTGCACGTTTGTAATAAGCCTGAATCGCAATGTAGAAGAACTCCATCTGCTTGATTTCCTGCTTGTTGTTGTGTTAGTGTCATTCACTACCCAAAATAGTCAGTTTTCCATACTTTGTCACTCTCTATAACCATCCGCTTCGCCTTTGTTGTAGCTGTGTTTACATTCTGTGGACTGAACAGCGAACAAGAGAGATTCCCCACCCATCATCGCTAATTGCTATGTGGATCGCGAATCGTAGGTCGGCACCTTAAGGCACCGTCAGGATGGCCGAGCGGTCTAAGGCGCTGCGTTCAGGTCGCAGTCTCCCCTGGAGGCGTGGGTTCGAATCCCACTTCTGACAGCCTGCATTTTTCACAGCAGGCCTTCAAGCTACCAGTAGCACAATATTGGGGAAGAGAGATGTTGACCTTCGCTGGGCGATGAGCGCTTGAGAGACAAGCCACAACGCTTCGTGCCTACACTCTCATCCTGTGAGCACAAAGCAATGCCTTGGCGAACAGTACCTGTGCTACTATGTGTTTGATGAACTGTAAATCAGTATGGACGCGCTCTTTCAAAACATTGAGTGAAAGAACATCTCCCACATCACCTCGTCTGCAAACGGCGCATTAGCTAGATATGTCAGGTTTATGCGTTTTTATTGACACTCAGACCTTGTCCGTAAAATTTGAAATGACTTGGTAATGACTGAATCCTTTGTGGTTACTGTTCTTAATGTGGGATATTTGTATTATAAATGATAGCGAAATACCATGGCCATAGGCTAATACGCAAATTGACACTGTACTCGAGTCGGTTCTCGAGAGACATGATTGGATCGAGTCCCTGGTTCCATGGTGTAATGGTTAGCACTCTGGACTCTGAATCCAGCGATCCGAGTTCAAATCTCGGTGGGACCTGTGTTTTAAGAGGATGCCCAATTCCAGGATTGTCCACCACTGACCTTAAAAAAAACCCTACTTTGACCTGATATTGTAACTCACTCTTGATATTGTAACTCACTCTTGATATTGTAACTCACTCTTGATATTGTCCGGTTCTCCAGAAAGAGCTGTGAGGACACATTTAAGACAGCGACTAGCGTGGTTCCATGGTGTAATGGTTAGCACTCTGGACTTTGAATCCAGTGATCCGAGTTCAAATCTCGGTGGAACCTCCTCCAGTGTATCGGCTGCGTGATGGGTAGCAGTTTAGTCGCTGTATTACTGGTAGTGTCTGCGATGTCCTCTTAGTAACATACGTGGCGCTACCATGTATGAAATAGTTTGACACCTGTCAGCTGCAACAGAGAAGTGGTTCCATGGTGTAATGGTTAGCACTCTGGACTCTGAATCCAGCGATCCGAGTTCAAATCTCGGTGGAACCTGGTAGTAAGAGCAGGCAAAGATTGTGCATTGTAGATTGTGGCTATCTTGTGTCTTGTTCCAGTGTCAGTTCCTATGAAGGTGCACAGGAAACATGAGGGGCATAGAGCATCATCCTCAAACTGGTGCACGTTTGTAATAAGCCTGAATCGCAATGTAGAAGAACTCCATCTGCTTGATTTCCTGCTTGTTGTTGTGTTAGTGTCATTCACTACCCAAAATAGTCAGTTTTCCATACTTTGTCACTCTCTATAACCATCCGCTTCGCCTTTGTTGTAGCTGTGTTTACATTCTGTTGACTGAACAGCGAACAAGAGAGATTCCCCACCCATCATCGCTAATTGCTATGTGGATCACGAATCGTAGGTCGGCACCTTAAGGCACCGTCAGGATGGCCGAGCGGTCTAAGGCGCTGCGTTCAGGTCGCAGTCTCCCCTGGAGGCGTGGGTTCGAATCCCACTTCTGACAGCCTGCATTTTTCACAGCAGGCCTTCAAGCTACCAGTAGCACAATATTGGGGAAGAGAGATGTTGACCTTCGCTGGGCGATGAGCGCTTGAGAGACAAGCCACAACGCTTCGTGCCTACACTCTCATCCTGTGAGCACAAAGCAATGCCTTGGCGAACAGTACCTGTGCTACTATGTGTTTGATGAACTGTAAATGAGTATGGACGCGCTCTTTCAAAACATTGAGTGAAAGAACATCTCCCACATCACCTCGTCTGCAAACGGCGCATTAGCTAGATATGTCAGGTTTATGCGTTTTTATTGACACTCAGACCTTGTCCGTAAAATTTGAAATGACTTGGTAATGACTGAATCCTTTGTGGTTACTGTTCTTAATGTGGGATATTTGTATTATAAATGATAGCGAAATACCATGGCCATAGGCTAATACGCAAATTGACACTGTACTCGAGTCGGTTCTCGAGAGACATGATTGGACCGAGTCCCTGGTTCCATGGTGTAATGGTTAGCACTCTGGACTCTGAATCCAGCGATCCGAGTTCAAATATCGGTGGAACCTGGTTTTAATAGAATGCACAGTTTTAAGACAGCGACCTGATAACCTACCTTCACCTGATATTGCCATTAGCTGGAAATCTTAGACTCATCCCTCACTCTTGATATTGTCCAATTGTCTTGAAAGAAAACCTTTCAGCCTACTTTAAAGCTAGCTAGGAGTTGCGTTTCCGTGGTGTAATGCTTATAGGCTAATGTGGACACTGACAGTGTTCTCCACTATCCTGTCAAGAGACATTATCGCCCAGGCTATGTGGTTCCATGGTGTAATGGTTAGCACTCTGGACTCTGAATCCAGCGATCCGAGTTCAAATCTCGGTGGGACCTGTTTTTTAAGAGGATGCCCAATTCCAGGATTGTCCACCACTGACCTTAAAAAAAACCCTACTTTGACCTGATATTGTAACTCACTCTTGATATTGTAACTCACTCTTGATATTGTCCGGTTCTCCAGAAAGAGCTGTGAGGACACATTTAAGACAGCTACTAGCGTGGTTCCATGGTGTAATGGTTAGCACTCTGGACTTTGAATCCAGTGATCCGAGTTCAAATCTCGGTGGAACCTCCTCCAGTGTATCGGCTGCGTGATGGGTAGCAGTTTAGTCGCTGTATTACTGGTAGTGTCTGCGATGTCCTCTTAGTAACATACGTGGCGCTACCATGTATGAAATAGTTTGACACCTGTCAGCTGCAACAGAGAAGTGGTTCCATGGTGTAATGGTTAGCACTCTGGACTCTGAATCCAGCGATCCGAGTTCAAATCTCGGTGGAACCTGGTAGTAAGAGCAGGCAAAGATTGTGCATTGTAGATTGTGGCTATCTTGTGTCTTGTTCCAGTGTCAGTTCCTATGAAGGTGCACAGGAAACATGAGGGGCATAGAGCATCATCCTCAAACTGGTGCACGTTTGTAATAAGCCTGAATCGCAATGTAGAAGAACTCCATCTGCTTGATTTCCTGCTTGTTGTTGTGTTAGTGTCATTCACTACCCAAAATAGTCAGTTTTCCATACTTTGTCACTCTCTATAACCATCCGCTTCGCCTTTGTTGTAGCTGTGTTTACATTCTGTGGACTGAACAGCGAACAAGAGAGATTCCCCACCCATCATCGCTAATTGCTATGTGGATCGCGAATCGTAGGTCGGCACCTTAAGGCACCGTCAGGATGGCCGAGCGGTCTAAGGCGCTGCGTTCAGGTCGCAGTCTCCCCTGGAGGCGTGGGTTCGAATCCCACTTCTGACAGCCTGCATTTTTCACAGCAGGCCTTCAAGCTACCAGTAGCACAATATTGGGGAAGAGAGATGTTGACCTTCGCTGGGCGATGAGCGCTTGAGAGACAAGCCACAACGCTTCGTGCCTACACTCTCATCCTGTGAGCACAAAGCAATGCCTTGGCGAACAGTACCTGTGCTACTATGTGTTTGATGAACTGTAAATCAGTATGGACGCGCTCTTTCAAAACATTGAGTGAAAGAACATCTCCCACATCACCTCGTCTGCAAACGGCGCATTAGCTAGATATGTCAGGTTTATGCGTTTTTATTGACACTCAGACCTTGTCCGTAAAATTTGAAATGACTTGGTAATGACTGAATCCTTTGTGGTTACTGTTCTTAATGTGGGATATTTGTATTATAAATGATAGCGAAATACCATGGCCATAGGCTAATACGCAAATTGACACTGTACTCGAGTCGGTTCTCGAGAGACATGATTGGATCGAGTCCCTGGTTCCATGGTGTAATGGTTAGCACTCTGGACTCTGAATCCAGCGATCCGAGTTCAAATCTCGGTGGGACCTGTGTTTTAAGAGGATGCCCAATTCCAGGATTGTCCACCACTGACCTTAAAAAAAACCCTACTTTGACCTGATATTGTAACTCACTCTTGATATTGTAACTCACTCTTGATATTGTAACTCACTCTTGATATTGTCCGGTTCTCCAGAAAGAGCTGTGAGGACACATTTAAGACAGCGACTAGCGTGGTTCCATGGTGTAATGGTTAGCACTCTGGACTTTGAATCCAGTGATCCGAGTTCAAATCTCGGTGGAACCTCCTCCAGTGTATCGGCTGCGTGATGGGTAGCAGTTTAGTCGCTGTATTACTGGTAGTGTCTGCGATGTCCTCTTAGTAACATACGTGGCGCTACCATGTATGAAATAGTTTGACACCTGTCAGCTGCAACAGAGAAGTGGTTCCATGGTGTAATGGTTAGCACTCTGGACTCTGAATCCAGCGATCCGAGTTCAAATCTCGGTGGAACCTGGTAGTAAGAGCAGGCAAAGATTGTGCATTGTAGATTGTGGCTATCTTGTGTCTTGTTCCAGTGTCAGTTCCTATGAAGGTGCACAGGAAACATGAGGGGCATAGAGCATCATCCTCAAACTGGTGCACGTTTGTAATAAGCCTGAATCGCAATGTAGAAGAACTCCATCTGCTTGATTTCCTGCTTGTTGTTGTGTTAGTGTCATTCACTACCCAAAATAGTCAGTTTTCCATACTTTGTCACTCTCTATAACCATCCGCTTCGCCTTTGTTGTAGCTGTGTTTACATTCTGTTGACTGAACAGCGAACAAGAGAGATTCCCCACCCATCATCGCTAATTGCTATGTGGATCACGAATCGTAGGTCGGCACCTTAAGGCACCGTCAGGATGGCCGAGCGGTCTAAGGCGCTGCGTTCAGGTCGCAGTCTCCCCTGGAGGCGTGGGTTCGAATCCCACTTCTGACAGCCTGCATTTTTCACAGCAGGCCTTCAAGCTACCAGTAGCACAATATTGGGGAAGAGAGATGTTGACCTTCGCTGGGCGATGAGCGCTTGAGAGACAAGCCACAACGCTTCGTGCCTACACTCTCATCCTGTGAGCACAAAGCAATGCCTTGGCGAACAGTACCTGTGCTACTATGTGTTTGATGAACTGTAAATGAGTATGGACGCGCTCTTTCAAAACATTGAGTGAAAGAACATCTCCCACATCACCTCGTCTGCAAACGGCGCATTAGCTAGATATGTCAGGTTTATGCGTTTTTATTGACACTCAGACCTTGTCCGTAAAATTTGAAATGACTTGGTAATGACTGAATCCTTTGTGGTTACTGTTCTTAATGTGGGATATTTGTATTATAAATGATAGCGAAATACCATGGCCATAGGCTAATACGCAAATTGACACTGTACTCGAGTCGGTTCTCGAGAGACATGATTGGACCGAGTCCCTGGTTCCATGGTGTAATGGTTAGCACTCTGGACTCTGAATCCAGCGATCCGAGTTCAAATCTCGGTGGAACCTGGTTTTAATAGAATGCACAGTTTTAAGACAGCGACCTGATAACCTACCTTCACCTGATATTGCCATTAGCTGGAAATCTTAGACTCATCCCTCACTCTTGATATTGTCCAATTGTCTTGAAAGAAAACCTTTCAGCCTACTTTAAAGCTAGCTAGGAGTTGCGTTTCCGTGGTGTAATGCTTATAGGCTAATGTGGACACTGACAGTGTTCTCCACTATCCTGTCAAGAGACATTATCGCTCAGGCTATGTGGTTCCATGGTGTAATGGTTAGCACTCTGGACTCTGAATCCAGCGATCCGAGTTCAAATCTCGGTGGGACCTGTTTTTTAAGAGGATGCCCAATTCCAGGATTGTCCACCACTGACCTTAAAAAAAACCCTACTTTGACCTGATATTGTAACTCACTCTTGATATTGTCCGGTTCTCCAGAAAGAGCTGTGAGGACACATTTAAGACAGCTACTAGCGTGGTTCCATGGTGTAATGGTTAGCACTCTGGACTTTGAATCCAGTGATCCGAGTTCAAATCTCGGTGGAACCTCCTCCAGTGTATCGGCTGCGTGATGGGTAGCAGTTTAGTCGCTGTATTACTGGTAGTGTCTGCGATGTCCTCTTAGTAACATACGTGGCGCTACCATGTATGAAATAGTTTGACACCTGTCAGCTGCAACAGAGAAGTGGTTCCATGGTGTAATGGTTAGCACTCTGGACTCTGAATCCAGCGATCCGAGTTCAAATCTCGGTGGAACCTGGTAGTAAGAGCAGGCAAAGATTGTGCATTGTAGATTGTGGCTATCTTGTGTCTTGTTCCAGTGTCAGTTCCTATGAAGGTGCACAGGAAACATGAGGGGCATAGAGCATCATCCTCAAACTGGTGCACGTTTGTAATAAGCCTGAATCGCAATGTAGAAGAACTCCATCTGCTTGATTTCCTGCTTGTTGTTGTGTTAGTGTCATTCACTACCCAAAATAGTCAGTTTTCCATACTTTGTCACTCTCTATAACCATCCGCTTCGCCTTTGTTGTAGCTGTGTTTACATTCTGTTGACTGAACAGCGAACAAGAGAGATTCCCCACCCATCATCGCTAATTGCTATGTGGATCACGAATCGTAGGTCGGCACCTTAAGGCACCGTCAGGATGGCCGAGCGGTCTAAGGCGCTGCGTTCAGGTCGCAGTCTCCCCTGGAGGCGTGGGTTCGAATCCCACTTCTGACAGCCTGCATTTTTCACAGCAGGCCTTCAAGCTACCAGTAGCACAATATTGGGGAAGAGAGATGTTGACCTTCGCTGGGCGATGAGCGCTTGAGAGACAAGCCACAACGCTTCGTGCCTACACTCTCATCCTGTGAGCACAAAGCAATGCCTTGGCGAACAGTACCTGTGCTACTATGTGTTTGATGAACTGTAAATCAGTATGGACGCGCTCTTTCAAAACATTGAGTGAAAGAACATCTCCCACATCACCTCGTCTGCAAACGGCGCATTAGCTAGATATGTCAGGTTTATGCGTTTTTATTGACACTCAGACCTTGTCCGTAAAATTTGAAATGACTTGGTAATGACTGAATCCTTTGTGGTTACTGTTCTTAATGTGGGATATTTGTATTATAAATGATAGCGAAATACCATGGCCATAGGCTAATACGCAAATTGACACTGTACTCGAGTCGGTTCTCGAGAGACATGATTGGACCGAGTCCCTGGTTCCATGGTGTAATGGTTAGCACTCTGGACTCTGAATCCAGCGATCCGAGTTCAAATCTCGGTGGAACCTGGTTTTAATAGGATGCACAGTTTTAAGACAGCGACCTGATAACCTACCTTCACCTGATATTGCCATTAGCTGGAAATCTTAGACTCATCCCTCACTCTTGATATTGTCCAATTGTCTTGAAAGAAAACCTTTCAGCCTACTTTAAAGCTAGCTAGGAGTTGCGTTTCCGTGGTGTAATGCTTATAGGCTAATGTGGACACTGACAGTGTTCTCCACTATCCTGTCAAGAGACATTATCACCCAGGCTATGTGGTTCCATGGTGTAATGGTTAGCACTCTGGACTCTGAATCCAGCGATCCGAGTTCAAATCTCGGTGGGACCTGTGTTTTAAGAGGATGCCCAATTCCAGGATTGTCCACCACTGACCTTAAAAAAAACCCTACTTTGACCTGATATTGTAACTCACTCTTGATATTGTCCGGTTCTCCAGAAAGAGCTGTGAGGACACATTTAAGACAGCTACTAGCGTGGTTCCATGGTGTAATGGTTAGCACTCTGGACTTTGAATCCAGTGATCCAAGTTCAAATCTCGGTGGAACCTCCTCCAGTGTATCGGCTGCGTGATGGGTAGCAGTTTAGTCGCTGTATTACTGGTAGTGTCTGCGATGTCCTCTTAGTAACATACGTGGCGCTACCATGTATGAAATAGTTTGACACCTGTCAGCTGCAACAGAGAAGTGGTTCCATGGTGTAATGGTTAGCACTCTGGACTCTGAATCCAGCGATCCGAGTTCAAATCTCGGTGGAACCTGGTAGTAAGAGCAGGCAAAGATTGTGCATTGTAGATTGTGGCTATCTTGTGTCTTGTTCCAGTGTCAGTTCCTATGAAGGTGCACAGGAAACATGAGGGGCATAGAGCATCATCCTCAAACTGGTGCACGTTTGTAATAAGCCTGAATCGCAATGTAGAAGAACTCCATCTGCTTGATTTCCTGCTTGTTGTTGTGTTAGTGTCATTCACTACCCAAAATAGTCAGTTTTCCATACTTTGTCACTCTCTATAACCATCCGCTTCGCCTTTGTTGTAGCTGTGTTTACATTCTGTTGACTGAACAGCGAACAAGAGAGATTCCCCACCCATCATCGCTAATTGCTATGTGGATCACGAATCGTAGGTCGGCACCTTAAGGCACCGTCAGGATGGCCGAGCGGTCTAAGGCGCTGCGTTCAGGTCGCAGTCTCCCCTGGAGGCGTGGGTTCGAATCCCACTTCTGACAGCCTGCATTTTTCACAGCAGGCCTTCAAGCTACCAGTAGCACAATATTGGGGAAGAGAGATGTTGACCTTCGCTGGGCGATGAGCGCTTGAGAGACAAGCCACAACGCTTCGTGCCTACACTCTCATCCTGTGAGCACAAAGCAATGCCTTGGCGAACAGTACCTGTGCTACTATGTGTTTGATGAACTGTAAATGAGTATGGACGCGCTCTTTCAAAACATTGAGTGAAAGAACATCTCCCACATCACCTCGTCTGCAAACGGCGCATTAGCTAGATATGTCAGGTTTATGCGTTTTTATTGACACTCAGACCTTGTCCGTAAAATTTGAAATGACTTGGTAATGACTGAATCCTTTGTGGTTACTGTTCTTAATGTGGGATATTTGTATTATAAATGATAGCGAAATACCATGGCCATAGGCTAATACGCAAATTGACACTGTACTCGAGTCGGTTCTCGAGAGACATGATTGGACCGAGTCCCTGGTTCCATGGTGTAATGGTTAGCACTCTGGACTCTGAATCCAGCGATCCGAGTTCAAATCTCGGTGGAACCTGGTTTTAATAGAATGCACAGTTTTAAGACAGCGACCTGATAACCTACCTTCACCTGATATTGCCATTAGCTGGAAATCTTAGACTCATCCCTCACTCTTGATATTGTCCAATTGTCTTGAAAGAAAACCTTTCAGCCTACTTTAAAGCTAGCTAGGAGTTGCGTTTCCGTGGTGTAATGCTTATAGGCTAATGTGGACACTGACAGTGTTCTCCACTATCCTGTCAAGAGACATTATCGCTCAGGCTATGTGGTTCCATGGTGTAATGGTTAGCACTCTGGACTCTGAATCCAGCGATCCGAGTTCAAATCTCGGTGGGACCTGTTTTTTAAGAGGATGCCCAATTCCAGGATTGTCCACCACTGACCTTAAAAAAAACCCTACTTTGACCTGATATTGTAACTCACTCTTGATATTGTCCGGTTCTCCAGAAAGAGCTGTGAGGACACATTTAAGACAGCTACTAGCGTGGTTCCATGGTGTAATGGTTAGCACTCTGGACTTTGAATCCAGTGATCCGAGTTCAAATCTCGGTGGAACCTCCTCCAGTGTATCGGCTGCGTGATGGGTAGCAGTTTAGTCGCTGTATTACTGGTAGTGTCTGCGATGTCCTCTTAGTAACATACGTGGCGCTACCATGTATGAAATAGTTTGACACCTGTCAGCTGCAACAGAGAAGTGGTTCCATGGTGTAATGGTTAGCACTCTGGACTCTGAATCCAGCGATCCGAGTTCAAATCTCGGTGGAACCTGGTAGTAAGAGCAGGCAAAGATTGTGCATTGTAGATTGTGGCTATCTTGTGTCTTGTTCCAGTGTCAGTTCCTATGAAGGTGCACAGGAAACATGAGGGGCATAGAGCATCATCCTCAAACTGGTGCACGTTTGTAATAAGCCTGAATCGCAATGTAGAAGAACTCCATCTGCTTGATTTCCTGCTTGTTGTTGTGTTAGTGTCATTCACTACCCAAAATAGTCAGTTTTCCATACTTTGTCACTCTCTATAACCATCCGCTTCGCCTTTGTTGTAGCTGTGTTTACATTCTGTTGACTGAACAGCGAACAAGAGAGATTCCCCACCCATCATCGCTAATTGCTATGTGGATCACGAATCGTAGGTCGGCACCTTAAGGCACCGTCAGGATGGCCGAGCGGTCTAAGGCGCTGCGTTCAGGTCGCAGTCTCCCCTGGAGGCGTGGGTTCGAATCCCACTTCTGACAGCCTGCATTTTTCACAGCAGGCCTTCAAGCTACCAGTAGCACAATATTGGGGAAGAGAGATGTTGACCTTCGCTGGGCGATGAGCGCTTGAGAGACAAGCCACAACGCTTCGTGCCTACACTCTCATCCTGTGAGCACAAAGCAATGCCTTGGCGAACAGTACCTGTGCTACTATGTGTTTGATGAACTGTAAATGAGTATGGACGCGCTCTTTCAAAACATTGAGTGAAAGAACATCTCCCACATCACCTCGTCTGCAAACGGCGCATTAGCTAGATATGTCAGGTTTATGCGTTTTTATTGACACTCAGACCTTGTCCGTAAAATTTGAAATGACTTGGTAATGACTGAATCCTTTGTGGTTACTGTTCTTAATGTGGGATATTTGTATTATAAATGATAGCGAAATACCATGGCCATAGGCTAATACGCAAATTGACACTGTACTCGAGTCGGTTCTCGAGAGACATGATTGGACCGAGTCCCTGGTTCCATGGTGTAATGGTTAGCACTCTGGACTCTGAATCCAGCGATCCGAGTTCAAATCTCGGTGGAACCTGGTTTTAATAGAATGCACAGTTTTAAGACAGCGACCTGATAACCTACCTTCACCTGATATTGCCATTAGCTGGAAATCTTAGACTCATCCCTCACTCTTGATATTGTCCAATTGTCTTGAAAGAAAACCTTTCAGCCTACTTTAAAGCTAGCTAGGAGTTGCGTTTCCGTGGTGTAATGCTTATAGGCTAATGTGGACACTGACAGTGTTCTCCACTATCCTGTCAAGAGACATTATCGCTCAGGCTATGTGGTTCCATGGTGTAATGGTTAGCACTCTGGACTCTGAATCCAGCGATCCGAGTTCAAATCTCGGTGGGACCTGTTTTTTAAGAGGATGCCCAATTCCAGGATTGTCCACCACTGACCTTAAAAAAAACCCTACTTTGACCTGATATTGTAACTCACTCTTGATATTGTCCGGTTCTCCAGAAAGAGCTGTGAGGACACATTTAAGACAGCTACTAGCGTGGTTCCATGGTGTAATGGTTAGCACTCTGGACTTTGAATCCAGTGATCCGAGTTCAAATCTCGGTGGAACCTCCTCCAGTGTATCGGCTGCGTGATGGGTAGCAGTTTAGTCGCTGTATTACTGGTAGTGTCTGCGATGTCCTCTTAGTAACATACGTGGCGCTACCATGTATGAAATAGTTTGACACCTGTCAGCTGCAACAGAGAAGTGGTTCCATGGTGTAATGGTTAGCACTCTGGACTCTGAATCCAGCGATCCGAGTTCAAATCTCGGTGGAACCTGGTAGTAAGAGCAGGCAAAGATTGTGCATTGTAGATTGTGGCTATCTTGTGTCTTGTTCCAGTGTCAGTTCCTATGAAGGTGCACAGGAAACATGAGGGGCATAGAGCATCATCCTCAAACTGGTGCACGTTTGTAATAAGCCTGAATCGCAATGTAGAAGAACTCCATCTGCTTGATTTCCTGCTTGTTGTTGTGTTAGTGTCATTCACTACCCAAAATAGTCAGTTTTCCATACTTTGTCACTCTCTATAACCATCCGCTAATGACGAGGCTTCGCCTTTGTTGTAGCTGTGTTTACATTCTGTTGACTGAACAGCGAACAAGAGAGATTCCCCACCCATCATCGCTAATTGCTATGTGGATCACGAATCGTAGGTCGGCACCTTAAGGCACCGTCAGGATGGCCGAGCGGTCTAAGGCGCTGCGTTCAGGTCGCAGTCTCCCCTGGAGGCGTGGGTTCGAATCCCACTTCTGACAGCCTGCATTTTTCACAGCAGGCCTTCAAGCTACCAGTAGCACAATATTGGGGAAGAGAGATGTTGACCTTCGCTGGGCGATGAGCGCTTGAGAGACAAGCCACAACGCTTCGTGCCTACACTCTCATCCTGTGAGCACAAAGCAATGCCTTGGCGAACAGTACCTGTGCTACTATGTGTTTGATGAACTGTAAATGAGTATGGACGCGCTCTTTCAAAACATTGAGTGAAAGAACATCTCCCACATCACCTCGTCTGCAAACGGCGCATTAGCTAGATATGTCAGGTTTATGCGTTTTTATTGACACTCAGACCTTGTCCGTAAAATTTGAAATGACTTGGTAATGACTGAATCCTTTGTGGTTACTGTTCTTAATGTGGGATATTTGTATTATAAATGATAGCGAAATACCATGGCCATAGGCTAATACGCAAATTGACACTGTACTCGAGTCGGTTCTCGAGAGACATGATTGGACCGAGTCCCTGGTTCCATGGTGTAATGGTTAGCACTCTGGACTCTGAATCCAGCGATCCGAGTTCAAATATCGGTGGAACCTGGTTTTAATAGAATGCACAGTTTTAAGACAGCGACCTGATAACCTACCTTCACCTGATATTGCCATTAGCTGGAAATCTTAGACTCATCCCTCACTCTTGATATTGTCCAATTGTCTTGAAAGAAAACCTTTCAGCCTACTTTAAAGCTAGCTAGGAGTTGCGTTTCCGTGGTGTAATGCTTATAGGCTAATGTGGACACTGACAGTGTTCTCCACTATCCTGTCAAGAGACATTATCGCCCAGGCTATGTGGTTCCATGGTGTAATGGTTAGCACTCTGGACTCTGAATCCAGCGATCCGAGTTCAAATCTCGGTGGGACCTGTTTTTTAAGAGGATGCCCAATTCCAGGATTGTCCACCACTGACCTTAAAAAAAACCCTACTTTGACCTGATATTGTAACTCACTCTTGATATTGTAACTCACTCTTGATATTGTCCGGTTCTCCAGAAAGAGCTGTGAGGACACATTTAAGACAGCTACTAGCGTGGTTCCATGGTGTAATGGTTAGCACTCTGGACTTTGAATCCAGTGATCCGAGTTCAAATCTCGGTGGAACCTCCTCCAGTGTATCGGCTGCGTGATGGGTAGCAGTTTAGTCGCTGTATTACTGGTAGTGTCTGCGATGTCCTCTTAGTAACATACGTGGCGCTACCATGTATGAAATAGTTTGACACCTGTCAGCTGCAACAGAGAAGTGGTTCCATGGTGTAATGGTTAGCACTCTGGACTCTGAATCCAGCGATCCGAGTTCAAATCTCGGTGGAACCTGGTAGTAAGAGCAGGCAAAGATTGTGCATTGTAGATTGTGGCTATCTTGTGTCTTGTTCCAGTGTCAGTTCCTATGAAGGTGCACAGGAAACATGAGGGGCATAGAGCATCATCCTCAAACTGGTGCACGTTTGTAATAAGCCTGAATCGCAATGTAGAAGAACTCCATCTGCTTGATTTCCTGCTTGTTGTTGTGTTAGTGTCATTCACTACCCAAAATAGTCAGTTTTCCATACTTTGTCACTCTCTATAACCATCCGCTTCGCCTTTGTTGTAGCTGTGTTTACATTCTGTTGACTGAACAGCGAACAAGAGAGATTCCCCACCCATCATCGCTAATTGCTATGTGGATCACGAATCGTAGGTCGGCACCTTAAGGCACCGTCAGGATGGCCGAGCGGTCTAAGGCGCTGCGTTCAGGTCGCAGTCTCCCCTGGAGGCGTGGGTTCGAATCCCACTTCTGACAGCCTGCATTTTTCACAGCAGGCCTTCAAGCTACCAGTAGCACAATATTGGGGAAGAGAGATGTTGACCTTCGCTGGGCGATGAGCGCTTGAGAGACAAGCCACAACGCTTCGTGCCTACACTCTCATCCTGTGAGCACAAAGCAATGCCTTGGCGAACAGTACCTGTGCTACTATGTGTTTGATGAACTGTAAATCAGTATGGACGCGCTCTTTCAAAACATTGAGTGAAAGAACATCTCCCACATCACCTCGTCTGCAAACGGCGCATTAGCTAGATATGTCAGGTTTATGCGTTTTTATTGACACTCAGACCTTGTCCGTAAAATTTGAAATGACTTGGTAATGACTGAATCCTTTGTGGTTACTGTTCTTAATGTGGGATATTTGTATTATAAATGATAGCGAAATACCATGGCCATAGGCTAATACGCAAATTGACACTGTACTCGAGTCGGTTCTCGAGAGACATGATTGGACCGAGTCCCTGGTTCCATGGTGTAATGGTTAGCACTCTGGACTCTGAATCCAGCGATCCGAGTTCAAATCTCGGTGGAACCTGGTTTTAATAGGATGCACAGTTTTAAGACAGCGACCTGATAACCTACCTTCACCTGATATTGCCATTAGCTGGAAATCTTAGACTCATCCCTCACTCTTGATATTGTCCAATTGTCTTGAAAGAAAACCTTTCAGCCTACTTTAAAGCTAGCTAGGAGTTGCGTTTCCGTGGTGTAATGCTTATAGGCTAATGTGGACACTGACAGTGTTCTCCACTATCCTGTCAAGAGACATTATCACCCAGGCTATGTGGTTCCATGGTGTAATGGTTAGCACTCTGGACTCTGAATCCAGCGATCCGAGTTCAAATCTCGGTGGGACCTGTGTTTTAAGAGGATGCCCAATTCCAGGATTGTCCACCACTGACCTTAAAAAAAACCCTACTTTGACCTGATATTGTAACTCACTCTTGATATTGTCCGGTTCTCCAGAAAGAGCTGTGAGGACACATTTAAGACAGCTACTAGCGTGGTTCCATGGTGTAATGGTTAGCACTCTGGACTTTGAATCCAGTGATCCAAGTTCAAATCTCGGTGGAACCTCCTCCAGTGTATCGGCTGCGTGATGGGTAGCAGTTTAGTCGCTGTATTACTGGTAGTGTCTGCGATGTCCTCTTAGTAACATACGTGGCGCTACCATGTATGAAATAGTTTGACACCTGTCAGCTGCAACAGAGAAGTGGTTCCATGGTGTAATGGTTAGCACTCTGGACTCTGAATCCAGCGATCCGAGTTCAAATCTCGGTGGAACCTGGTAGTAAGAGCAGGCAAAGATTGTGCATTGTAGATTGTGGCTATCTTGTGTCTTGTTCCAGTGTCAGTTCCTATGAAGGTGCACAGGAAACATGAGGGGCATAGAGCATCATCCTCAAACTGGTGCACGTTTGTAATAAGCCTGAATCGCAATGTAGAAGAACTCCATCTGCTTGATTTCCTGCTTGTTGTTGTGTTAGTGTCATTCACTACCCAAAATAGTCAGTTTTCCATACTTTGTCACTCTCTATAACCATCCGCTTCGCCTTTGTTGTAGCTGTGTTTACATTCTGTTGACTGAACAGCGAACAAGAGAGATTCCCCACCCATCATCGCTAATTGCTATGTGGATCACGAATCGTAGGTCGGCACCTTAAGGCACCGTCAGGATGGCCGAGCGGTCTAAGGCGCTGCGTTCAGGTCGCAGTCTCCCCTGGAGGCGTGGGTTCGAATCCCACTTCTGACAGCCTGCATTTTTCACAGCAGGCCTTCAAGCTACCAGTAGCACAATATTGGGGAAGAGAGATGTTGACCTTCGCTGGGCGATGAGCGCTTGAGAGACAAGCCACAACGCTTCGTGCCTACACTCTCATCCTGTGAGCACAAAGCAATGCCTTGGCGAACAGTACCTGTGCTACTATGTGTTTGATGAACTGTAAATGAGTATGGACGCGCTCTTTCAAAACATTGAGTGAAAGAACATCTCCCACATCACCTCGTCTGCAAACGGCGCATTAGCTAGATATGTCAGGTTTATGCGTTTTTATTGACACTCAGACCTTGTCCGTAAAATTTGAAATGACTTGGTAATGACTGAATCCTTTGTGGTTACTGTTCTTAATGTGGGATATTTGTATTATAAATGATAGCGAAATACCATGGCCATAGGCTAATACGCAAATTGACACTGTACTCGAGTCGGTTCTCGAGAGACATGATTGGACCGAGTCCCTGGTTCCATGGTGTAATGGTTAGCACTCTGGACTCTGAATCCAGCGATCCGAGTTCAAATCTCGGTGGAACCTGGTTTTAATAGAATGCACAGTTTTAAGACAGCGACCTGATAACCTACCTTCACCTGATATTGCCATTAGCTGGAAATCTTAGACTCATCCCTCACTCTTGATATTGTCCAATTGTCTTGAAAGAAAACCTTTCAGCCTACTTTAAAGCTAGCTAGGAGTTGCGTTTCCGTGGTGTAATGCTTATAGGCTAATGTGGACACTGACAGTGTTCTCCACTATCCTGTCAAGAGACATTATCGCTCAGGCTATGTGGTTCCATGGTGTAATGGTTAGCACTCTGGACTCTGAATCCAGCGATCCGAGTTCAAATCTCGGTGGGACCTGTTTTTTAAGAGGATGCCCAATTCCAGGATTGTCCACCACTGACCTTAAAAAAAACCCTACTTTGACCTGATATTGTAACTCACTCTTGATATTGTCCGGTTCTCCAGAAAGAGCTGTGAGGACACATTTAAGACAGCTACTAGCGTGGTTCCATGGTGTAATGGTTAGCACTCTGGACTTTGAATCCAGTGATCCGAGTTCAAATCTCGGTGGAACCTCCTCCAGTGTATCGGCTGCGTGATGGGTAGCAGTTTAGTCGCTGTATTACTGGTAGTGTCTGCGATGTCCTCTTAGTAACATACGTGGCGCTACCATGTATGAAATAGTTTGACACCTGTCAGCTGCAACAGAGAAGTGGTTCCATGGTGTAATGGTTAGCACTCTGGACTCTGAATCCAGCGATCCGAGTTCAAATCTCGGTGGAACCTGGTAGTAAGAGCAGGCAAAGATTGTGCATTGTAGATTGTGGCTATCTTGTGTCTTGTTCCAGTGTCAGTTCCTATGAAGGTGCACAGGAAACATGAGGGGCATAGAGCATCATCCTCAAACTGGTGCACGTTTGTAATAAGCCTGAATCGCAATGTAGAAGAACTCCATCTGCTTGATTTCCTGCTTGTTGTTGTGTTAGTGTCATTCACTACCCAAAATAGTCAGTTTTCCATACTTTGTCACTCTCTATAACCATCCGCTTCGCCTTTGTTGTAGCTGTGTTTACATTCTGTTGACTGAACAGCGAACAAGAGAGATTCCCCACCCATCATCGCTAATTGCTATGTGGATCACGAATCGTAGGTCGGCACCTTAAGGCACCGTCAGGATGGCCGAGCGGTCTAAGGCGCTGCGTTCAGGTCGCAGTCTCCCCTGGAGGCGTGGGTTCGAATCCCACTTCTGACAGCCTGCATTTTTCACAGCAGGCCTTCAAGCTACCAGTAGCACAATATTGGGGAAGAGAGATGTTGACCTTCGCTGGGCGATGAGCGCTTGAGAGACAAGCCACAACGCTTCGTGCCTACACTCTCATCCTGTGAGCACAAAGCAATGCCTTGGCGAACAGTACCTGTGCTACTATGTGTTTGATGAACTGTAAATGAGTATGGACGCGCTCTTTCAAAACATTGAGTGAAAGAACATCTCCCACATCACCTCGTCTGCAAACGGCGCATTAGCTAGATATGTCAGGTTTATGCGTTTTTATTGACACTCAGACCTTGTCCGTAAAATTTGAAATGACTTGGTAATGACTGAATCCTTTGTGGTTACTGTTCTTAATGTGGGATATTTGTATTATAAATGATAGCGAAATACCATGGCCATAGGCTAATACGCAAATTGACACTGTACTCGAGTCGGTTCTCGAGAGACATGATTGGACCGAGTCCCTGGTTCCATGGTGTAATGGTTAGCACTCTGGACTCTGAATCCAGCGATCCGAGTTCAAATCTCGGTGGAACCTGGTTTTAATAGAATGCACAGTTTTAAGACAGCGACCTGATAACCTACCTTCACCTGATATTGCCATTAGCTGGAAATCTTAGACTCATCCCTCACTCTTGATATTGTCCAATTGTCTTGAAAGAAAACCTTTCAGCCTACTTTAAAGCTAGCTAGGAGTTGCGTTTCCGTGGTGTAATGCTTATAGGCTAATGTGGACACTGACAGTGTTCTCCACTATCCTGTCAAGAGACATTATCGCTCAGGCTATGTGGTTCCATGGTGTAATGGTTAGCACTCTGGACTCTGAATCCAGCGATCCGAGTTCAAATCTCGGTGGGACCTGTTTTTTAAGAGGATGCCCAATTCCAGGATTGTCCACCACTGACCTTAAAAAAAACCCTACTTTGACCTGATATTGTAACTCACTCTTGATATTGTCCGGTTCTCCAGAAAGAGCTGTGAGGACACATTTAAGACAGCTACTAGCGTGGTTCCATGGTGTAATGGTTAGCACTCTGGACTTTGAATCCAGTGATCCGAGTTCAAATCTCGGTGGAACCTCCTCCAGTGTATCGGCTGCGTGATGGGTAGCAGTTTAGTCGCTGTATTACTGGTAGTGTCTGCGATGTCCTCTTAGTAACATACGTGGCGCTACCATGTATGAAATAGTTTGACACCTGTCAGCTGCAACAGAGAAGTGGTTCCATGGTGTAATGGTTAGCACTCTGGACTCTGAATCCAGCGATCCGAGTTCAAATCTCGGTGGAACCTGGTAGTAAGAGCAGGCAAAGATTGTGCATTGTAGATTGTGGCTATCTTGTGTCTTGTTCCAGTGTCAGTTCCTATGAAGGTGCACAGGAAACATGAGGGGCATAGAGCATCATCCTCAAACTGGTGCACGTTTGTAATAAGCCTGAATCGCAATGTAGAAGAACTCCATCTGCTTGATTTCCTGCTTGTTGTTGTGTTAGTGTCATTCACTACCCAAAATAGTCAGTTTTCCATACTTTGTCACTCTCTATAACCATCCGCTAATGACGAGGCTTCGCCTTTGTTGTAGCTGTGTTTACATTCTGTTGACTGAACAGCGAACAAGAGAGATTCCCCACCCATCATCGCTAATTGCTATGTGGATCACGAATCGTAGGTCGGCACCTTAAGGCACCGTCAGGATGGCCGAGCGGTCTAAGGCGCTGCGTTCAGGTCGCAGTCTCCCCTGGAGGCGTGGGTTCGAATCCCACTTCTGACAGCCTGCATTTTTCACAGCAGGCCTTCAAGCTACCAGTTGCACAATATTGGGGAAGAGAGATGTTGACCTTCGCTGGGCGATGAGCGCTTGAGAGACAAGCCACAACGCTTCGTGCCTACACTCTCATCCTGTGAGCACAAAGCAATGCCTTGGCGAACAGTACCTGTGCTACTATGTGTTTGATGAACTGTAAATGAGTATGGACGCGCTCTTTCAAAACATTGAGTGAAAGAACATCTCCCACATCACCTCGTCTGCAAACGGCGCATTAGCTAGATATGTCAGGTTTATGCGTTTTTATTGACACTCAGACCTTGTCCGTAAAATTTGAAATGACTTGGTAATGACTGAATCCTTTGTGGTTACTGTTCTTAATGTGGGATATTTGTATTATAAATGATAGCGAAATACCATGGCCATAGGCTAATACGCAAATTGACACTGTACTCGAGTCGGTTCTCGAGAGACATGATTGGACCGAGTCCCTGGTTCCATGGTGTAATGGTTAGCACTCTGGACTCTGAATCCAGCGATCCGAGTTCAAATATCGGTGGAACCTGGTTTTAATAGAATGCACAGTTTTAAGACAGCGACCTGATAACCTACCTTCACCTGATATTGCCATTAGCTGGAAATCTTAG
Source organism: Scomber scombrus (assembly GCF_963691925.1). Taxonomy (NCBI): domain Eukaryota; kingdom Metazoa; phylum Chordata; class Actinopteri; order Scombriformes; family Scombridae; genus Scomber; species Scomber scombrus. Next base: position 7,553,912 of record NC_084991.1, read on the forward strand.
ACTCATCCCTCACTCTTGATATTGTCCAATTGTCTTGAAAGAAAACCTTTCAGCCTACTTTAAAGCTAGCTAGGAGTTGCGTTTCCGTGGTGTAATGCTTATAGGCTAATGTGGACACTGACAGTGTTCTCCACTATCCTGTCAAGAGACATTATCGCCCAGGCTATGTGGTTCCATGGTGTAATGGTTAGCACTCTGGACTCTGAATCCAGCGATCCGAGTTCAAATCTCGGTGGGACCTGTTTTTTAAGAGGATGCCCAATTCCAGGATTGTCCACCACTGACCTTAAAAAAAACCCTACTTTGACCTGATATTGTAACTCACTCTTGATATTGTAACTCACTCTTGATATTGTCCGGTTCTCCAGAAAGAGCTGTGAGGACACATTTAAGACAGCTACTAGCGTGGTTCCATGGTGTAATGGTTAGCACTCTGGACTTTGAATCCAGTGATCCGAGTTCAAATCTCGGTGGAACCTCCTCCAGTGTATCGGCTGCGTGATGGGTAGCAGTTTAGTCGCTGTATTACTGGTAGTGTCTGCGATGTCCTCTTAGTAACATACGTGGCGCTACCATGTATGAAATAGTTTGACACCTGTCAGCTGCAACAGAGAAGTGGTTCCATGGTGTAATGGTTAGCACTCTGGACTCTGAATCCAGCGATCCGAGTTCAAATCTCGGTGGAACCTGGTAGTAAGAGCAGGCAAAGATTGTGCATTGTAGATTGTGGCTATCTTGTGTCTTGTTCCAGTGTCAGTTCCTATGAAGGTGCACAGGAAACATGAGGGGCATAGAGCATCATCCTCAAACTGGTGCACGTTTGTAATAAGCCTGAATCGCAATGTAGAAGAACTCCATCTGCTTGATTTCCTGCTTGTTGTTGTGTTAGTGTCATTCACTACCCAAAATAGTCAGTTTTCCATACTTTGTCACTCTCTATAACCATCCGCTTCGCCTTTGTTGTAGCTGTGTTTACATTCTGTGGACTGAACAGCGAACAAGAGAGATTCCCCACCCATCATCGCTAATTGCTATGTGGATCGCGAATCGTAGGTCGGCACCTTAAGGCACCGTCAGGATGGCCGAGCGGTCTAAGGCGCTGCGTTCAGGTCGCAGTCTCCCCTGGAGGCGTGGGTTCGAATCCCACTTCTGACAGCCTGCATTTTTCACAGCAGGCCTTCAAGCTACCAGTAGCACAATATTGGGGAAGAGAGATGTTGACCTTCGCTGGGCGATGAGCGCTTGAGAGACAAGCCACAACGCTTCGTGCCTACACTCTCATCCTGTGAGCACAAAGCAATGCCTTGGCGAACAGTACCTGTGCTACTATGTGTTTGATGAACTGTAAATCAGTATGGACGCGCTCTTTCAAAACATTGAGTGAAAGAACATCTCCCACATCACCTCGTCTGCAAACGGCGCATTAGCTAGATATGTCAGGTTTATGCGTTTTTATTGACACTCAGACCTTGTCCGTAAAATTTGAAATGACTTGGTAATGACTGAATCCTTTGTGGTTACTGTTCTTAATGTGGGATATTTGTATTATAAATGATAGCGAAATACCATGGCCATAGGCTAATACGCAAATTGACACTGTACTCGAGTCGGTTCTCGAGAGACATGATTGAACCGAGTCCCTGGTTCCATGGTGTAATGGTTAGCACTCTGGACTCTGAATCCAGGGATCCGAGTTCAAATCTCGGTGGAACCTGGTTTTAATAGGATGCACAGTTTTAAGACAGCGACCTGATAACCTACCTTCACCTGATATTGCCATTAGCTGGAAATCTTAGACTCATCCCTCACTCTTGATATTGTCCAATTGTCTTGAAAGAAAACCTTTCAGCCTACTTTAAAGCTAGCTAGGAGTTGCGTTTCCGTGGTGTAATGCTTATAGGCTAATGTGGACACTGACAGTGTTCTCCACTATCCTGTCAAGAGACATTATCGCCCAGGCTATGTGGTTCCATGGTGTAATGGTTAGCACTCTGGACTCTGAATCCAGCGATCCGAGTTCAAATCTCGGTGGGACCTGTTTTTTAAGAGGATGCCCAATTCCAGGATTGTCCACCACTGACCTTAAAAAAAACCCTACTTTGACCTGATATTGTAACTCACTCTTGATATTGTCCGGTTCTCCAGAAAGAGCTGTGAGGACACATTTAAGACAGCTACTAGCGTGGTTCCATGGTGTAATGGTTAGCACTCTGGACTTTGAATCCAGTGATCCGAGTTCAAATCTCGGTGGAACCTCCTCCAGTGTATCGGCTGCGTGATGGGTAGCAGTTTAGTCGCTGTATTACTGGTAGTGTCTGCGATGTCCTCTTAGTAACATACGTGGCGCTACCATGTATGAAATAGTTTGACACCTGTCAGCTGCAACAGAGAAGTGGTTCCATGGTGTAATGGTTAGCACTCTGGACTCTGAATCCAGCGATCCGAGTTCAAATCTCGGTGGAACCTGGTAGTAAGAGCAGGCAAAGATTGTGCATTGTAGATTGTGGCTATCTTGTGTCTTGTTCCAGTGTCAGTTCCTATGAAGGTGCACAGGAAACATGAGGGGCATAGAGCATCATCCTCAAACTGGTGCACGTTTGTAATAAGCCTGAATCGCAATGTAGAAGAACTCCATCTGCTTGATTTCCTGCTTGTTGTTGTGTTAGTGTCATTCACTACCCAAAATAGTCAGTTTTCCATACTTTGTCACTCTCTATAACCATCCGCTTCGCCTTTGTTGTAGCTGTGTTTACATTCTGTGGACTGAACAGCGAACAAGAGAGATTCCCCACCCATCATCGCTAATTGCTATGTGGATCGCGAATCGTAGGTCGGCACCTTAAGGCACCATCAGGATGGCCGAGCGGTCTAAGGCGCTGCGTTCAGGTCGCAGTCTCCCCTGGAGGCGTGGGTTCGAATCCCACTTCTGACAGCCTGCATTTTTCACAGCAGGCCTTCAAGCTACCAGTAGCACAATATTGGGGAAGAGAGATGTTGACCTTCGCTGGGCGATGAGCGCTTGAGAGACAAGCCACAACGCTTCGTGCCTACACTCTCATCCTGTGAGCACAAAGCAATGCCTTGGCGAACAGTACCTGTGCTACTATGTGTTTGATGAACTGTAAATGAGTATGGACGCGCTCTTTCAAAACATTGAGTGAAAGAACATCTCCCACATCACCTCGTCTGCAAACGGCACATTAGCTAGATATGTCAGGTTTATGCGTTTTTATTGACACTCAGACCTTGTCCGTAAAATTTGAAATGACTTGGTAATGACTGAATCCTTTGTGGTTACTGTTCTTAATGTGGGATATTTGTATTATAAATGATAGCGAAATACCATGGCCATAGGCTAATACGCAAATTGACACTGTACTCGAGTCGGTTCTCGAGAGACATGATTGGACCGAGTCCCTGGTTCCATGGTGTAATGGTTAGCACTCTGGACTCTGAATCCAGCGATCCGAGTTCAAATCTCGGTGGGACCTGTGTTTTAAGAGGATGCCCAATTCCAGGATTGTCCACCACTGACCTTAAAAAAAACCCTACTTTGACCTGATATTGTAACTCACTCTTGATATTGTCCGGTTCTCCAGAAAGAGCTGTGAGGACACATTTAAGACAGCGACTAGCGTGGTTCCATGGTGTAATGGTTAGCACTCTGGACTTTGAATCCAGTGATCCGAGTTCAAATCTCGGTGGAACCTCCTCCAGTGTATCGGCTGCGTGATGGGTAGCAGTTTAGTCGCTGTATTACTGGTAGTGTCTGCGATGTCCTCTTAGTAACATACGTGGCGCTACCATGTATGAAATAGTTTGACACCTGTCAGCTGCAACAGAGAAGTGGTTCCATGGTGTAATGGTTAGCACTCTGGACTCTGAATCCAGCGATCCGAGTTCAAATCTCGGTGGAACCTGGTAGTAAGAGCAGGCAAAGATTGTGCATTGTAGATTGTGGCTATCTTGTGTCTTGTTCCAGTGTCAGTTCCTATGAAGGTGCACAGGAAACATGAGGGGCATAGAGCATCATCCTCAAACTGGTGCACGTTTGTAATAAGCCTGAATCGCAATGTAGAAGAACTCCATCTGCTTGATTTCCTGCTTGTTGTTGTGTTAGTGTCATTCACTACCCAAAATAGTCAGTTTTCCATACTTTGTCACTCTCTATAACCATCCGCTTCGCCTTTGTTGTAGCTGTGTTTACATTCTGTTGACTGAACAGCGAACAAGAGAGATTCCCCACCCATCATCGCTAATTGCTATGTGGATCACGAATCGTAGGTCGGCACCTTAAGGCACCGTCAGGATGGCCGAGCGGTCTAAGGCGCTGCGTTCAGGTCGCAGTCTCCCCTGGAGGCGTGGGTTCGAATCCCACTTCTGACAGCCTGCATTTTTCACAGCAGGCCTTCAAGCTACCAGTAGCACAATATTGGGGAAGAGAGATGTTGACCTTCGCTGGGCGATGAGCGCTTGAGAGACAAGCCACAACGCTTCGTGCCTACACTCTCATCCTGTGAGCACAAAGCAATGCCTTGGCGAACAGTACCTGTGCTACTATGTGTTTGATGAACTGTAAATGAGTATGGACGCGCTCTTTCAAAACATTGAGTGAAAGAACATCTCCCACATCACCTCGTCTGCAAACGGCGCATTAGCTAGATATGTCAGGTTTATGCGTTTTTATTGACACTCAGACCTTGTCCGTAAAATTTGAAATGACTTGGTAATGACTGAATCCTTTGTGGTTACTGTTCTTAATGTGGGATATTTGTATTATAAATGATAGCGAAATACCATGGCCATAGGCTAATACGCAAATTGACACTGTACTCGAGTCGGTTCTCGAGAGACATGATTGGACCGAGTCCCTGGTTCCATGGTGTAATGGTTAGCACTCTGGACTCTGAATCCAGCGATCCGAGTTCAAATCTCGGTGGAACCTGGTTTTAATAGAATGCACAGTTTTAAGACAGCGACCTGATAACCTACCTTCACCTGATATTGCCATTAGCTGGAAATCTTAGACTCATCCCTCACTCTTGATATTGTCCAATTGTCTTGAAAGAAAACCTTTCAGCCTACTTTAAAGCTAGCTAGGAGTTGCGTTTCCGTGGTGTAATGCTTATAGGCTAATGTGGACACTGACAGTGTTCTCCACTATCCTGTCAAGAGACATTATCGCTCAGGCTATGTGGTTCCATGGTGTAATGGTTAGCACTCTGGACTCTGAATCCAGCGATCCGAGTTCAAATCTCGGTGGGACCTGTTTTTTAAGAGGATGCCCAATTCCAGGATTGTCCACCACTGACCTTAAAAAAAACCCTACTTTGACCTGATATTGTAACTCACTCTTGATATTGTCCGGTTCTCCAGAAAGAGCTGTGAGGACACATTTAAGACAGCTACTAGCGTGGTTCCATGGTGTAATGGTTAGCACTCTGGACTTTGAATCCAGTGATCCGAGTTCAAATCTCGGTGGAACCTCCTCCAGTGTATCGGCTGCGTGATGGGTAGCAGTTTAGTCGCTGTATTACTGGTAGTGTCTGCGATGTCCTCTTAGTAACATACGTGGCGCTACCATGTATGAAATAGTTTGACACCTGTCAGCTGCAACAGAGAAGTGGTTCCATGGTGTAATGGTTAGCACTCTGGACTCTGAATCCAGCGATCCGAGTTCAAATCTCGGTGGAACCTGGTAGTAAGAGCAGGCAAAGATTGTGCATTGTAGATTGTGGCTATCTTGTGTCTTGTTCCAGTGTCAGTTCCTATGAAGGTGCACAGGAAACATGAGGGGCATAGAGCATCATCCTCAAACTGGTGCACGTTTGTAATAAGCCTGAATCGCAATGTAGAAGAACTCCATCTGCTTGATTTCCTGCTTGTTGTTGTGTTAGTGTCATTCACTACCCAAAATAGTCAGTTTTCCATACTTTGTCACTCTCTATAACCATCCGCTTCGCCTTTGTTGTAGCTGTGTTTACATTCTGTTGACTGAACAGCGAACAAGAGAGATTCCCCACCCATCATCGCTAATTGCTATGTGGATCACGAATCGTAGGTCGGCACCTTAAGGCACCGTCAGGATGGCCGAGCGGTCTAAGGCGCTGCGTTCAGGTCGCAGTCTCCCCTGGAGGCGTGGGTTCGAATCCCACTTCTGACAGCCTGCATTTTTCACAGCAGGCCTTCAAGCTACCAGTAGCACAATATTGGGGAAGAGAGATGTTGACCTTCGCTGGGCGATGAGCGCTTGAGAGACAAGCCACAACGCTTCGTGCCTACACTCTCATCCTGTGAGCACAAAGCAATGCCTTGGCGAACAGTACCTGTGCTACTATGTGTTTGATGAACTGTAAATCAGTATGGACGCGCTCTTTCAAAACATTGAGTGAAAGAACATCTCCCACATCACCTCGTCTGCAAACGGCGCATTAGCTAGATATGTCAGGTTTATGCGTTTTTATTGACACTCAGACCTTGTCCGTAAAATTTGAAATGACTTGGTAATGACTGAATCCTTTGTGGTTACTGTTCTTAATGTGGGATATTTGTATTATAAATGATAGCGAAATACCATGGCCATAGGCTAATACGCAAATTGACACTGTACTCGAGTCGGTTCTCGAGAGACATGATTGGACCGAGTCCCTGGTTCCATGGTGTAATGGTTAGCACTCTGGACTCTGAATCCAGCGATCCGAGTTCAAATCTCGGTGGAACCTGGTTTTAATAGGATGCACAGTTTTAAGACAGCGACCTGATAACCTACCTTCACCTGATATTGCCATTAGCTGGAAATCTTAGACTCATCCCTCACTCTTGATATTGTCCAATTGTCTTGAAAGAAAACCTTTCAGCCTACTTTAAAGCTAGCTAGGAGTTGCGTTTCCGTGGTGTAATGCTTATAGGCTAATGTGGACACTGACAGTGTTCTCCACTATCCTGTCAAGAGACATTATCACCCAGGCTATGTGGTTCCATGGTGTAATGGTTAGCACTCTGGACTCTGAATCCAGCGATCCGAGTTCAAATCTCGGTGGGACCTGTGTTTTAAGAGGATGCCCAATTCCAGGATTGTCCACCACTGACCTTAAAAAAAACCCTACTTTGACCTGATATTGTAACTCACTCTTGATATTGTCCGGTTCTCCAGAAAGAGCTGTGAGGACACATTTAAGACAGCTACTAGCGTGGTTCCATGGTGTAATGGTTAGCACTCTGGACTTTGAATCCAGTGATCCAAGTTCAAATCTCGGTGGAACCTCCTCCAGTGTATCGGCTGCGTGATGGGTAGCAGTTTAGTCGCTGTATTACTGGTAGTGTCTGCGATGTCCTCTTAGTAACATACGTGGCGCTACCATGTATGAAATAGTTTGACACCTGTCAGCTGCAACAGAGAAGTGGTTCCATGGTGTAATGGTTAGCACTCTGGACTCTGAATCCAGCGATCCGAGTTCAAATCTCGGTGGAACCTGGTAGTAAGAGCAGGCAAAGATTGTGCATTGTAGATTGTGGCTATCTTGTGTCTTGTTCCAGTGTCAGTTCCTATGAAGGTGCACAGGAAACATGAGGGGCATAGAGCATCATCCTCAAACTGGTGCACGTTTGTAATAAGCCTGAATCGCAATGTAGAAGAACTCCATCTGCTTGATTTCCTGCTTGTTGTTGTGTTAGTGTCATTCACTACCCAAAATAGTCAGTTTTCCATACTTTGTCACTCTCTATAACCATCCGCTTCGCCTTTGTTGTAGCTGTGTTTACATTCTGTTGACTGAACAGCGAACAAGAGAGATTCCCCACCCATCATCGCTAATTGCTATGTGGATCACGAATCGTAGGTCGGCACCTTAAGGCACCGTCAGGATGGCCGAGCGGTCTAAGGCGCTGCGTTCAGGTCGCAGTCTCCCCTGGAGGCGTGGGTTCGAATCCCACTTCTGACAGCCTGCATTTTTCACAGCAGGCCTTCAAGCTACCAGTAGCACAATATTGGGGAAGAGAGATGTTGACCTTCGCTGGGCGATGAGCGCTTGAGAGACAAGCCACAACGCTTCGTGCCTACACTCTCATCCTGTGAGCACAAAGCAATGCCTTGGCGAACAGTACCTGTGCTACTATGTGTTTGATGAACTGTAAATGAGTATGGACGCGCTCTTTCAAAACATTGAGTGAAAGAACATCTCCCACATCACCTCGTCTGCAAACGGCGCATTAGCTAGATATGTCAGGTTTATGCGTTTTTATTGACACTCAGACCTTGTCCGTAAAATTTGAAATGACTTGGTAATGACTGAATCCTTTGTGGTTACTGTTCTTAATGTGGGATATTTGTATTATAAATGATAGCGAAATACCATGGCCATAGGCTAATACGCAAATTGACACTGTACTCGAGTCGGTTCTCGAGAGACATGATTGGACCGAGTCCCTGGTTCCATGGTGTAATGGTTAGCACTCTGGACTCTGAATCCAGCGATCCGAGTTCAAATCTCGGTGGAACCTGGTTTTAATAGAATGCACAGTTTTAAGACAGCGACCTGATAACCTACCTTCACCTGATATTGCCATTAGCTGGAAATCTTAGACTCATCCCTCACTCTTGATATTGTCCAATTGTCTTGAAAGAAAACCTTTCAGCCTACTTTAAAGCTAGCTAGGAGTTGCGTTTCCGTGGTGTAATGCTTATAGGCTAATGTGGACACTGACAGTGTTCTCCACTATCCTGTCAAGAGACATTATCGCTCAGGCTATGTGGTTCCATGGTGTAATGGTTAGCACTCTGGACTCTGAATCCAGCGATCCGAGTTCAAATCTCGGTGGGACCTGTTTTTTAAGAGGATGCCCAATTCCAGGATTGTCCACCACTGACCTTAAAAAAAACCCTACTTTGACCTGATATTGTAACTCACTCTTGATATTGTCCGGTTCTCCAGAAAGAGCTGTGAGGACACATTTAAGACAGCTACTAGCGTGGTTCCATGGTGTAATGGTTAGCACTCTGGACTTTGAATCCAGTGATCCGAGTTCAAATCTCGGTGGAACCTCCTCCAGTGTATCGGCTGCGTGATGGGTAGCAGTTTAGTCGCTGTATTACTGGTAGTGTCTGCGATGTCCTCTTAGTAACATACGTGGCGCTACCATGTATGAAATAGTTTGACACCTGTCAGCTGCAACAGAGAAGTGGTTCCATGGTGTAATGGTTAGCACTCTGGACTCTGAATCCAGCGATCCGAGTTCAAATCTCGGTGGAACCTGGTAGTAAGAGCAGGCAAAGATTGTGCATTGTAGATTGTGGCTATCTTGTGTCTTGTTCCAGTGTCAGTTCCTATGAAGGTGCACAGGAAACATGAGGGGCATAGAGCATCATCCTCAAACTGGTGCACGTTTGTAATAAGCCTGAATCGCAATGTAGAAGAACTCCATCTGCTTGATTTCCTGCTTGTTGTTGTGTTAGTGTCATTCACTACCCAAAATAGTCAGTTTTCCATACTTTGTCACTCTCTATAACCATCCGCTTCGCCTTTGTTGTAGCTGTGTTTACATTCTGTTGACTGAACAGCGAACAAGAGAGATTCCCCACCCATCATCGCTAATTGCTATGTGGATCACGAATCGTAGGTCGGCACCTTAAGGCACCGTCAGGATGGCCGAGCGGTCTAAGGCGCTGCGTTCAGGTCGCAGTCTCCCCTGGAGGCGTGGGTTCGAATCCCACTTCTGACAGCCTGCATTTTTCACAGCAGGCCTTCAAGCTACCAGTAGCACAATATTGGGGAAGAGAGATGTTGACCTTCGCTGGGCGATGAGCGCTTGAGAGACAAGCCACAACGCTTCGTGCCTACACTCTCATCCTGTGAGCACAAAGCAATGCCTTGGCGAACAGTACCTGTGCTACTATGTGTTTGATGAACTGTAAATGAGTATGGACGCGCTCTTTCAAAACATTGAGTGAAAGAACATCTCCCACATCACCTCGTCTGCAAACGGCGCATTAGCTAGATATGTCAGGTTTATGCGTTTTTATTGACACTCAGACCTTGTCCGTAAAATTTGAAATGACTTGGTAATGACTGAATCCTTTGTGGTTACTGTTCTTAATGTGGGATATTTGTATTATAAATGATAGCGAAATACCATGGCCATAGGCTAATACGCAAATTGACACTGTACTCGAGTCGGTTCTCGAGAGACATGATTGGACCGAGTCCCTGGTTCCATGGTGTAATGGTTAGCACTCTGGACTCTGAATCCAGCGATCCGAGTTCAAATCTCGGTGGAACCTGGTTTTAATAGAATGCACAGTTTTAAGACAGCGACCTGATAACCTACCTTCACCTGATATTGCCATTAGCTGGAAATCTTAGACTCATCCCTCACTCTTGATATTGTCCAATTGTCTTGAAAGAAAACCTTTCAGCCTACTTTAAAGCTAGCTAGGAGTTGCGTTTCCGTGGTGTAATGCTTATAGGCTAATGTGGACACTGACAGTGTTCTCCACTATCCTGTCAAGAGACATTATCGCTCAGGCTATGTGGTTCCATGGTGTAATGGTTAGCACTCTGGACTCTGAATCCAGCGATCCGAGTTCAAATCTCGGTGGGACCTGTTTTTTAAGAGGATGCCCAATTCCAGGATTGTCCACCACTGACCTTAAAAAAAACCCTACTTTGACCTGATATTGTAACTCACTCTTGATATTGTCCGGTTCTCCAGAAAGAGCTGTGAGGACACATTTAAGACAGCTACTAGCGTGGTTCCATGGTGTAATGGTTAGCACTCTGGACTTTGAATCCAGTGATCCGAGTTCAAATCTCGGTGGAACCTCCTCCAGTGTATCGGCTGCGTGATGGGTAGCAGTTTAGTCGCTGTATTACTGGTAGTGTCTGCGATGTCCTCTTAGTAACATACGTGGCGCTACCATGTATGAAATAGTTTGACACCTGTCAGCTGCAACAGAGAAGTGGTTCCATGGTGTAATGGTTAGCACTCTGGACTCTGAATCCAGCGATCCGAGTTCAAATCTCGGTGGAACCTGGTAGTAAGAGCAGGCAAAGATTGTGCATTGTAGATTGTGGCTATCTTGTGTCTTGTTCCAGTGTCAGTTCCTATGAAGGTGCACAGGAAACATGAGGGGCATAGAGCATCATCCTCAAACTGGTGCACGTTTGTAATAAGCCTGAATCGCAATGTAGAAGAACTCCATCTGCTTGATTTCCTGCTTGTTGTTGTGTTAGTGTCATTCACTACCCAAAATAGTCAGTTTTCCATACTTTGTCACTCTCTATAACCATCCGCTAATGACGAGGCTTCGCCTTTGTTGTAGCTGTGTTTACATTCTGTTGACTGAACAGCGAACAAGAGAGATTCCCCACCCATCATCGCTAATTGCTATGTGGATCACGAATCGTAGGTCGGCACCTTAAGGCACCGTCAGGATGGCCGAGCGGTCTAAGGCGCTGCGTTCAGGTCGCAGTCTCCCCTGGAGGCGTGGGTTCGAATCCCACTTCTGACAGCCTGCATTTTTCACAGCAGGCCTTCAAGCTACCAGTAGCACAATATTGGGGAAGAGAGATGTTGACCTTCGCTGGGCGATGAGCGCTTGAGAGACAAGCCACAACGCTTCGTGCCTACACTCTCATCCTGTGAGCACAAAGCAATGCCTTGGCGAACAGTACCTGTGCTACTATGTGTTTGATGAACTGTAAATGAGTATGGACGCGCTCTTTCAAAACATTGAGTGAAAGAACATCTCCCACATCACCTCGTCTGCAAACGGCGCATTAGCTAGATATGTCAGGTTTATGCGTTTTTATTGACACTCAGACCTTGTCCGTAAAATTTGAAATGACTTGGTAATGACTGAATCCTTTGTGGTTACTGTTCTTAATGTGGGATATTTGTATTATAAATGATAGCGAAATACCATGGCCATAGGCTAATACGCAAATTGACACTGTACTCGAGTCGGTTCTCGAGAGACATGATTGGACCGAGTCCCTGGTTCCATGGTGTAATGGTTAGCACTCTGGACTCTGAATCCAGCGATCCGAGTTCAAATATCGGTGGAACCTGGTTTTAATAGAATGCACAGTTTTAAGACAGCGACCTGATAACCTACCTTCACCTGATATTGCCATTAGCTGGAAATCTTAGACTCATCCCTCACTCTTGATATTGTCCAATTGTCTTGAAAGAAAACCTTTCAGCCTACTTTAAAGCTAGCTAGGAGTTGCGTTTCCGTGGTGTAATGCTTATAGGCTAATGTGGACACTGACAGTGTTCTCCACTATCCTGTCAAGAGACATTATCGCCCAGGCTATGTGGTTCCATGGTGTAATGGTTAGCACTCTGGACTCTGAATCCAGCGATCCGAGTTCAAATCTCGGTGGGACCTGTTTTTTAAGAGGATGCCCAATTCCAGGATTGTCCACCACTGACCTTAAAAAAAACCCTACTTTGACCTGATATTGTAACTCACTCTTGATATTGTAACTCACTCTTGATATTGTCCGGTTCTCCAGAAAGAGCTGTGAGGACACATTTAAGACAGCTACTAGCGTGGTTCCATGGTGTAATGGTTAGCACTCTGGACTTTGAATCCAGTGATCCGAGTTCAAATCTCGGTGGAACCTCCTCCAGTGTATCGGCTGCGTGATGGGTAGCAGTTTAGTCGCTGTATTACTGGTAGTGTCTGCGATGTCCTCTTAGTAACATACGTGGCGCTACCATGTATGAAATAGTTTGACACCTGTCAGCTGCAACAGAGAAGTGGTTCCATGGTGTAATGGTTAGCACTCTGGACTCTGAATCCAGCGATCCGAGTTCAAATCTCGGTGGAACCTGGTAGTAAGAGCAGGCAAAGATTGTGCATTGTAGATTGTGGCTATCTTGTGTCTTGTTCCAGTGTCAGTTCCTATGAAGGTGCACAGGAAACATGAGGGGCATAGAGCATCATCCTCAAACTGGTGCACGTTTGTAATAAGCCTGAATCGCAATGTAGAAGAACTCCATCTGCTTGATTTCCTGCTTGTTGTTGTGTTAGTGTCATTCACTACCCAAAATAGTCAGTTTTCCATACTTTGTCACTCTCTATAACCATCCGCTTCGCCTTTGTTGTAGCTGTGTTTACATTCTGTGGACTGAACAGCGAACAAGAGAGATTCCCCACCCATCATCGCTAATTGCTATGTGGATCGCGAATCGTAGGTCGGCACCTTAAGGCACCGTCAGGATGGCCGAGCGGTCTAAGGCGCTGCGTTCAGGTCGCAGTCTCCCCTGGAGGCGTGGGTTCGAATCCCACTTCTGACAGCCTGCATTTTTCACAGCAGGCCTTCAAGCTACCAGTAGCACAATATTGGGGAAGAGAGATGTTGACCTTCGCTGGGCGATGAGCGCTTGAGAGACAAGCCACAACGCTTCGTGCCTACACTCTCATCCTGTGAGCACAAAGCAATGCCTTGGCGAACAGTACCTGTGCTACTATGTGTTTGATGAACTGTAAATCAGTATGGACGCGCTCTTTCAAAACATTGAGTGAAAGAACATCTCCCACATCACCTCGTCTGCAAACGGCGCATTAGCTAGATATGTCAGGTTTATGCGTTTTTATTGACACTCAGACCTTGTCCGTAAAATTTGAAATGACTTGGTAATGACTGAATCCTTTGTGGTTACTGTTCTTAATGTGGGATATTTGTATTATAAATGATAGCGAAATACCATGGCCATAGGCTAATACGCAAATTGACACTGTACTCGAGTCGGTTCT